>NW_025932737.1:169040-214171 GCF_000764305.2 Hyalella azteca
CTTCAAACTATCGCCAGTCATGAAAAGATCCGGTCAAATGACACGAGTTTAGATCTATGAACAAGGCACGAAATGGAAAAGAATCGGCGACAGGCCACATCAGGCCTACACTTCAGAGCCGACATCACTATGTTATGTTATGTTATAAAGGTGCTCGAATACCGGTGCTGAAGTTGGTTCTGATATGAACTTGTAAAGTAAGAAAATTGACGTCAAGGATTATTCATTTAGTGTTTAATGTATCTCTGTATTGTATATTCATTTAGTGTTGTATGTATCTCTGTAATTAATGATGGTTGACACGTTGCGCTTGCAGGAGAGGGAGCGGCTCGTGACGGCGTCCTGACTCACACCGCGTCCTTGTTGAAGAGCGCAAGTAGCAAGGCTCGTACGAAGGAGCTAGGTGCGACTCAGGTCAAGCTTATGCAGGTCAGAGAAAGTCTGTTGCGTCATAAATTCAAAGGCACCCAAAATGAGGAACAGCCTAAGGTTAATCAACAGGAGCAGCAGCTTAAGGTCACTGAACAAAAACATCAGCGTAAGGCTAATCAACAGGAAGAGCAGGTCGAGGCCCAACAGGAGCAGCAGCTTAAAGTCTCTCCGCAGAAAAAGCAGCTCAAGGCCAGTCACCAGGAGCAACAGCTTAAAGTCAATCCCCTGAAACCACAGCTTGATGTGTCTAAGCAGAAACACCAGCTTAAGATTTCGCAATTGAAGGAACAGTTGAAAACCTCTCTACAGAAGCATCAGCTCGAAGGTGCCCAAAAAGGGCACCAGCAGAATGTCCTTCAAAAGCAACAGACGCACCAGTTGAAAGATGTGCAACTGCAGGCACAGATAGAGGTTACTCCACAGAGGCATCAACTCAAAGGCGCTCAAAAGGAACGAAAACTTGATATTACTCAACCGAAGCAACAGCTCCAAGGATCAAGTGACGCATCATATAATGATGATCGTTCTTGCGGTAAAAATGTCGATGGTCAACAACCGAACGTGGAGAGTATCACTGGTGATCTCTGCCAACATAACGAATCCAAATCGGGATATTTTGTCGTTGAAGCCCAGACCGCGCTTGAGATGCGGCTCTTCTTGCAGTCACAGTCGAAAGCTTTGCCTGAACAGGAGAAATTGTTCAATGACATGCAGGCCATTGTTCTCAACTATCAAAAGCTACTTTCGGAAAACGTGAAGCTTCGTGGGTTGACGAAGAAAGACGGTCGTAAAACAGAGTAGAAGTTGATACCATAACTGAACGAGGGCGGATGACTGGACAATATTTATCAAAAACTTTTTGCGCCCTTCAGATGACCACAGGAATTTTTATTTTGTATCTACGTCGGTACGTATTGCTTGAAATTTTCCGTTCATCAATACCCCGATGGATTTTCTCTGCTATTGATTGCTCTGAAATTTTGAATTCATTCATGTGAAATTCATTTTGGCTATCTATTTTTGATTTTTACACGAAGGTGTAGGTAACCACCGATAGCATTTTTCACCGGCAAAAAAATTACTGCTCGGTCCCAATGGGTTTTCAATAGCGGCGGTATTTTTTGGCTTCAGCAATAGAGTAAAATAATTACTAATGAGTGATTTCTTTCTGTTTTTCTCTGTCTTCGGAGGGTACTTTTTCAGCGTAGATGTAGATTATACACATTAATATGTAAGGTGTTAGCGTCTGCTCTCGTTAAAAATAGAGACGCTGATTTTTTCATCTTTTTTTTCCAGTTAACGGATTCATTTTTCAAGTTCACATTAAGATGACGCCAGTAATTGTGCATTTCCTGTACACTCAGATCAACACGAATAGATATGAAAAAGATCTTCAAGTGCTCTGTTCAATTTTTCTTTATGTAAGAATCGTTAATCGATTTACGGTTGCAACAATAGTGTTTGTCTTTGCTTTAATATGGAAATTTATTTTGAACTTGCCATCACCCTGTGACAAGATAGCTCTGAAGTGAGGCTGAATTGTCAAGTTCATTTCTTGCCGAGATGTTCATTTCATTTTTATTAAAGATATTTTCAACCATATTAGGTAAATTTATTACCGAAGAATTTTATCATATCGATGTCTTTGATGCAATGGAGTATGAAAAATTTATTTCTTGAAAGCTAGTGTGCATTGACTCTTACTTAATACTTTGGTCTTAACAGACATCGTGCGAGTGTTAGTGTTATAATGGCCTGCTATGTTCATGCAGCTCCTTTCACACATCATTTCATCTCTTGGAAAAACTAAGCATTGCAGTACATCGTAAGTTTCGTTTCCGTTCAATTTCTATTATTGCTCTAAGCGTAATCGTTTTCTTGGCTATAGTCAATTTTACGAGTGCGAATCGCTGCAGAAGTTTTAATTTCATATTGTTCGATTGCCGGTGCGGAAGTTGCCGGTGAAATCACCAGTTGATGTATTTTGATGTAATAAATGGATTTGAAGCTCTTGAGATTTGATTTTCTTCAGACTCGGAGATTAAAGGGAGATTGAAGGTAGTCTTCAGATGTCGTATTTTTATTTGATATGCTTGTTGAGATATCGATGATACATTGCTCTAGTCTCTTGAATGTGGATCTCGATAGTTAATCGATATGAGCAATTTGGCAACTCGTCCCACAGTCGGGACAATGGAATTGCCCAGAAATGTAATACATCGAGCTACGTTCGCGAAATCTAAAAAAGAGCTATTCGTGAGATACATGCACGAGCTTGCTTTGTGCACTGAAGCACTGAAAATGGCTGTTAGCAAGATGCATCCGAAATGTTGAATAGGAATGACATTACTCGTTACTAATGAGTCAACTGGTAGTGGTTCGATTAAAAGTTGAAGCTATTGGTGAGGAAAGATTTATCATTAACTAGCGTCATCAGTTGCAGAATGGAGTGGGCAGGAAGTTTCTGCATATTTTGAAACCAGTGTAGGATCCTCACCTTATTTTGTTTGGACGAATAATCAAATCATAAAATCTCCAGATTATTGTATGCAGTAGCAGGTATCAGAGATAATGGAGTGGGCTATCAAACAAACAATGGCTCTAATTAAAAATCGTTGATCACCTAGAATAGCGGGCCGGTGCCCTACTTGCAATCAAATTTGACTTAACGACAATTTGTTCAGCTGTGGCTTTTGGTTACCCGACATTAGATGAAAATGGTAATGAAGATAATAATCTGTTCCGTTCTCCGTCACAAGTCGGAAAACGAAAAGAGCGTAGGATACAAAAGATCGTAACTCATCTTTGGCAATTCATTAATTCGAAGTAATTTGAGGCATTGCACAAGCGATAAAAAAATATTGTTGACAGGGTGCTGGAAACAAAAAAGTTGAAAATTTAATTTTTCTCGAGATAATTACAGCAAAGCAGGAATTCCGGTAAAATATTGATAATGGGAAAGGCGTTTTAAAAATTTTGTACGCCGCTAACGATGCGAGATGACAAACGTAACTCAGTTTTAATTATTAATGGAATAAAAGGATACAAGTAGCGAATATTGTGCATTGACTCTATTATCTTCCAGTATCCTGTACAACATGTGGTTAACCCTAATATTACGCAGAAAATTTGTGCTATCACTGCTACGAAATAGTAAAATGAAATATTAATAATCGAAACAATAATTTTAATCATACTAATATAGTTCATTTACAATTATTTACAAATTTTACAGCAACTCGCGATTTTTTAAGCACAGTCGCACACTTACAATTGGTTACAAGTTGTGGCGGGATTTTCAGAAGGCACATGGAGTTGAAGCCTGGGTGAAATTTTTTAAATGACTTACCCGCGCGGATGTATAATCAAAACCGTCATGTCTTCCAAGGAGTACCACGAATTGGTTCTCTGTACGATCGGCCGACATCGTTCAATAGCGGCCATGAACCGTCTAACTTATTTGAGTTATTTCAGCGAGACAAATAATTAGAAATTTAGAAGATCAAGGGACTTATGCGCACGTAAAGGTACTTGTAATTACATAAACTATCAACGAATAGAATCCAAATGGTTTTGATTGAAGCAAATATTGTACGAAGGTCAATTAGGAGCCGAGGTTTAAAATCTAGAAACATCTGTAGGTATAAATTTACAGCAGTCACAGCTCGAGAAGAATGCGAACAAGCGAGATACCATAATCTGGCAACGTTAAGGTAATGACACTATCATTCTCTAGACTAGTAAGGCCTCAGATCTCTGTATCGTAATCCACTAACTATTCGACAAGCCGTAGAAAAAAAATTATGGAATCCATAATTAACATGTAACATGACAAATAAAAAATAAAGACACTTTAAAGAAAATAGTTACACGCAAGTAATTACATTTTGAGCTACCAGACAATCTTAATTATTGTAAGGTGCAGGGAAAATAGGACAGCAGTTCTTTACTGAATTACAGTGCCATTTTTATCATATTCTTGTATTCATATATTCTTGAATACGACGTTGAGAGAGAAGAGGCTAAAACATGAGAAGATGGAGCTTAAAGGAGATGGATTATTAGGAGGCATTTCACTTCTACATCGATTACAAGAAACATACCTAAAATATAGGAGAACGAGATAACCCCTCATTCTGTCTCTGAACAGTCACAAACTTCTGATCAAATATACGACTCAATAAAGGCTTAAAATAAAATAGGAGCTTTTGCAAATCTACCTATGAATAATGAGAGTGAACGAACACCAAATAAAATTTAATTACATTCAAATGAGTAAGATAGAAAATACCAATCGCGTTCAGCACGGTTAAATAATACGTATTTCTGAACTACGTAGGTAAATTAGAGCCAAAACAAGGAAGAAAAAGCTATAAACTAAAAATTAAATATTTGTAATTTGGTGGGAAAATAATTTAGAAGGAAATGTATTCATCCACAAATTAAAAATTTTAATAAACAATTCATCTTTACTATAACTTAGGATTGACGAAAAACAAAAGTAAACATCCAAATTCAACACATTTGGGTGAGATTTAATTAAAAATACGGAACAGGATTTTGTGTATATCTCCCAACAAAATCTAATTTAATATGGAATAAATAGTTTAAAAATCTCGACGAACTACAAAATAAGGGCAAAAAGACGGAGACAGAATCCGCTCAAGAGAACGAAAACAATATTTCTTGCACTTCGAAAAACGTTTAGCAGACAGTCGTTCAACTGATATGTTAGAGTATCGGAAAACTTATCTAGAAATCAATAAATTCATAACTACTGAGGCTTCTTCACTTTTAAAACGAAATGGGTGCGTTAGAATTGAAAATACTGACAAATGTGCACCTCCGTGTTAGGAAGCTATATAATATACCACTATACCTAAGCTGCTAGGCAGAGAAACTTAATGTACCAAATTAATAAGAGTGTTGTACGAATACAAACTTGTTCATTTGAACAAGCAGAGATGGAAAGTTGAGCTTCAGAGTGAACTGGAAGTCGGTGAGCAACCCTAGGGCTTGTGCAGTGCATTGTCAAGCAATCTACTTATGTGAGAAGATAAGAAGAACTTGGGATTAAAAATTGTATTTAAGCTTTCTTAAGTCATGTTTGGCATTAAAACTTGATATAACCGCAGCTAGGGCACTTAGAGGATTGCAATAGGCGTATAATGCTGCAGACAATATAAAGCAACCCTTTATTGCAGAGCTTATCTATCGACGATTGGGTTCATTGTACATGACTGCAATAGAAAAACGTAGCGTGCAGTAAAAAGGCATGAAGGAAGGCCACGGCATTGATATTTGTACGATGTCAAAGCATCAATATACCTAATCAATTTTACCAAAAATCCTGAAATATTCTACAAGTTTCAGAATCCCTTTTGAACCTCATCCTCTTCAAGCCAGTGCCGGCGAATGATGTAATGGCATTTAAACCACACAATAGGTTAGCATAGGTAAAAGATACGCAATTGGTGCTAGCATTGAACATATAAGCTTACAGAATAACAGGAGCTGATTTATCAAAACCTTTTCAAGAGCGCTCCTTAAACAGCAATGACCACAAAATAACAAGGTTTGCCTTATTTGACAATGGAAAATTCCATGCTAAATTTCATGTTTTTTATGTGAAGACTCGGCATTACGTAAACACGACACATTTCAGAAAAAATTGAGCGTAGTCTATATATACTTTTAGTCGTCCTGAACTCGCCACGAGACTCGACACTAAAGTTAATCACCAAACTCATAATAAAATCGCTAACGTTCTTGTGATTTTTCAACTCCATAAATCCGAATAGCCTAGAAGCACAGAAAAAAATGTAAATTACAAATTACAGTTCGAAGAACACGTCTCAACAAAATTTGCTCGTGCTGCGTCTCTGGATCCAGCCAGAAGCAACATCACTCGAAGAATCTGTAACAGGTTAAATTAAACCCGGCCATCTACACAATTCCCAGCGCCTCCCAATCCCAAAACGGGGACAAAATTACAGGAAATTCCAGGCGGAGTATCCGCCTAAGATATCGCGGGTCTGTGAAGGCGCTAAAGACAATTTAACATTGGATCCCGACCAAAATCTTCAGCATGTATAGGCTGTCATTGCTGAAATTTGAACATTTCTTTCCGTTTCATAGGCCTATGCTTGTCGAGGCATCAATGAGATTCTTAGATTTTAACCGCTATAAAATTCGTAATCATAACATTAATTTTAAATTGCTCGTCCAGATTTTAAAAATTTTCACTATTAAAGTTAGTGGAAATTCGTAATAGTAATCGGGCACTTAATGCTCAAATGCATTTGGAAGTCGCTCAAATTTGTCACAAATTCTACAAGTGGAAGAAGATAATTTAGAAGTCGAGGTTATCGTCACTGGTGCGCGAGAGCCTGACGGCGACGTCCCTCTTCCTGTGGCTGCGGCGGAGGGCGTCGGCGCGCCTGTAGGGCTCGTTGCGGAGGCCGATGAGGATGTCCTCGAGGGCGCCGTGGTAGACGTCCTCCTGCGACAGAAGACGGCGGTCCGCCACCACGCCTCGCGCCCTTAGCTCTCCGATCACCGCCGCCTGCACCAATAACAATGATCGTTAATATAGCAGAAAAATTTCTTATATTCTAAACGGATGAAATGTATCACCGCCGCCTACACCAATAACAATGATAGTTAATATAGCAGAGAGCAGCACCGAAGTTTCTTTTGTTCTAAACGGATAAAATGTAAAAATGTTCAAATGAGTAAATATACGTCAGCATATTTTGCTAGTGCTAAGGCAGATAAAAAAATTTGGTTGGTGAGCACGTTTAACTGCAGATAAATTATGTGCATTCTCATGAATAAAAATTTGACCTTTTATGGTAATTAGCAAGTATTCATCAGCATATTTAAATTTTTTGGAATTAAAGACACACTCACTGGGCATTAAATCTCAGTGATCATCAATTGAGTATTAAACTAGCATCTATTACGGGTCAGTTTCATGTTTTACAAACTTACCGAACACACAGAGAGCTTTATTTACACTATTAAATCCAATAATTATAAGCACGAACAGTAGAAAGACATGCGCAGGCAAGCCAAGCAAAGCAAATATAACAATAATAGAGAACAAACAATGCTGACTGCTTCATGCCAGTGCTGCAGTCATATGATCATGTATAATTAACAGGCGAATATCAAGCTTCAACAATAGTTTTGAAAATTGAATTACTAAAGTTACATAAATTTAAGGTGATGGAGCGAAACTTTGATTGAGCGCGACTAGAATCTGTCGTATGATGAGGGAAGAAGAGTGTACCGTATGGGGAAATGGTGATTGAGTACCGATGATTATATAAAAATATACATGCTGAAGAGAATTACACGTTACATACACTATAAAGACAATTTTTAATTATAATTCTTATGTTACAAAATCATTTGCATTTTTACAATAGCGTTTGGTTAAAAATATAATATATTGTAAGATAAATGTGAGTAACGCATGCGAAATACAGTGGAAGTAGCAGACGGTTGCAGAGGAGGGACCATGCACCACGGTAATGTTCATCATCAACAGAGTTGAACATGAAACAATTCAACGGCTCATGAAAGCTCATGAAAATAATATTTTTCTGGCGTAAAACTGTGAAAAAATGAGGAAGAAGCGGGAAGCAAGTGAGTAAAAAAAACTTCAAAGGCCTCAAAAGGAAGGGTATAATGAAATGGAGAATAATTGGAAACTAAGAAGAAGAGTAAGGAATGCATGGATAACACAAGTATTTTTTGGGGCACATTCTGTTAAATTTGAGCCACGCAAGAAGCTCATTACTGGGATGCATAAGATATCAGGCTCTACGCTCAGCTCTTTCCTCGTCAGCTTGGGGACGTGGAAAGAAGATTCTTCATCGGGGCAGTTACCGTTTTAATCGACGCTATTGAAGTTAATTGTAGATCGACCGGAGTATCTTGAAAAAAAAAAATACAATTGTGTTTTCCTGACGAACATCCAAGCGCCGGACGATTGGGCTTCATTTATTGCTGCGTAGGATTTTCCGTCGCGGCAAACGTTCTTCAGTAACAAAGGAACAAGTTGTGCTCGTCTGGTCGAGGTTAAATTTGGACGACGACTTCTTCCATTGACGAGGATCACGGAGATTATTTAGGATATTCTCAATGCGATATACAACACATTTCCACGTGAAACGAATGTTTCTATCATCAATTCATGTCTTTTCTTCCACATGTCTTCATTTTCACATTCTCTAACTCAGTAGAATGTAAGGTATACAAGTTAAGATGGTAAACAAATTAAGGATTGTGCGTCAGGTCGCAACAGGCATGGTTCAGCTCTGGACAGAAAAACAATGTTATTTCTCCGCATGTTAACACATCAATAGCTTGTTAGTCTCCTTTTGAAGGCCGAGGAAATTTTACCTATTTTAATTTTGAAGAAGTCTATAATTTAAAAATAAATGTTTTAATTTTGGGTAAAATTCGACGAGGGATTCGAGATGCGGTAAGATAATAGACTGTCATTGTAACAACTCATTTTGCAAGAAAATGATGAAGTCTCTAGCAGCGTTAAAGTGTATAACAAAACCAGCTGTTGTAGTTTCTAAGTATACAACAAAAGGTCATGATGCTAATTCCTTCCAAATTCCACTCTGAGTCACACTGAAACATTTTAATTTCTCACAGTCAATTATTGTAAACATTTTAAAACATTTGCTGAGTTTTAGTTTTCAATAATTGGCTTCAAATACGGCCACGTGAATGTTCCTCTTCACCACGCAGTAAATCATTCCTCAGTTCGCTGGCGACGACTTTAATTGTACGATGATACACAAATTATACTTTACACTTATTAGGACTTTTTCTGACGTTAGGAAGTTTAACATTTAGGAACAGGATTCTTTTGAAGCAAAATATGTTCTCTGTGGATGAGTACATTTCCTCTGAAGTTTCTCTTGCGTGGCTTTAAATTGGAACACCGGCAACGCTTCTGGCCCAATTGAAAAATTGAGATTGCGGGAACGAGGGCTGTGAGAAGAGGAAAAAAGCAGAGGATTTGTAAGGAAATTAAAATCTTTTAAACGAAAGGGGATGTCAGGGCAAAATTTAAGAAGCAAATAAATTAATGTGAAGTAATGCAATCAAAATGAAAGTCAAACAAAAAATCTGTGATTAATTTACAACACACTTGAAAGATGTGAGGCTAACAGGCAGTGCTGACTAAGGCTAAACCAAAATATACCAAATTTTAAACGAGTTAAAAGTTTATTAAAACAATGCAGGTATGGAAATGAGTGCCGGAAGCATTTTGAATAACGGAAGCAATTTAGGTGCGCAGGGAACGAATGTACATTTTACAATGGTTTCAGCAAGCGATTGATTTGAAAAATTTGAAAAATCACCATGTATTGTATGGCTTAAATGAGGCGACTTAATCAACGAAGAGCGCGTGAAGTTTACATTTCTTGTAAAAAATACTCAGAAAAAAAGTTTTGATATATATATACATACACATATATTTCTGCATGAGCAAAAAATCACAGGAATGATGAATGAGATCGAGAATGCTATTTTGGGCTGAGTTCTGTAAGTAGCCAAGAGACACTAACCTAGATGAAAGTGCGAGAACGTCCCAGTACAAGTTTAATAGGTACATTAACAGAAACATTAATTAAATGGAACAATTAAAGGCCGTGGATGAACGAGACTCTATATATGATGACTAAGCAGGAGGTGACTGAAAATTGCAACGACCAGCGACGAGTTAACTGCGGCCTGGACAATCGCAATCCAGACGCGAGCGTCTGCATGGGGCCATGAGAACGTCAGGCTTGTACATATTAGCTTGGCAACACGAATAAAAAGTGAAAACGAACAAGAACAGAAATACATTTGCGGTTAGAGGGATCAGTTTAAACAACCGAAAATAAAATTTAAAGAGAAAAAAGACTCACCTTTGACCAGCGACAAACAATGACGTATAATTCCTAAATTTCGTGAGGCTCGGAGACATACTATACAACTATTATATAACAGGAAGAAATATCGAAACTATTTATCACCAGCCCAGCTACAGGTTAGTTAGGTATAACATTCTAATTAAAGCACGAAGATAAAAGGGACTCGTGTAAAAATAAGCGGATTTTAGCTTCTAGGATCGAAAATCACGACAGGGACTTAGGGCCGCATTTGAGGTTAGTGAGGAATTCAAATGGAAATATAACTCCCCTATATGGATTTTACGAACAATAATTTTTATATTATGAATTTCACTCATTGCATTTTACTCGCATCCAGAACTCAGCAAGTACCGCGCGAATAAAACGATTTTGTACAGTAAAAGAGGAGGGTTTCTTATTTTTTTGAATTATTAGACCAGATCATGAATGCCCTGGGACATTAGAAAATGAGCAGAAAAGCAGGTTCAATGACAACGATTGTCAATAATAATCGAGAATATTAAATACAGCTTATAATACAAAAAATCATTACCAAAAATAAACCTCTGAAAAGACCTTACGGTACCTTAAGTAAAATAACGAATAATAGAAATGATATAAGTGTGACCTGATGATGGCGTGCGTTGCCCTCGGAGTTGACGTTGGCGTTAACAGCGTCTGCAGCAGCTGCGGCAGCAGCGGCAGCGGCAGCATCACGCTGCTGTGCAGCAGCTGCTGCTGCACGCTGCGCTGCCTCGATCTTGCGACGCTGAGCGTTGTCCGTGTCAGCCGTCTGGGGGACATCGTAACAATTATAAAGAAGGTAATAAATACTTGATGAATTTGTTTCTCTTGACATTCCAATCTTAGTCAACACTCATGATATCTATCGTAGCTCAGTGAACGTCGGGAGTCTTGCAGCTCACCCTGTAAGCCTTGCAGCTCACCCTGTAAGCCTTGCAGCTCACCCTGTAAGAGCCTTGCAGAAGCGCACGAAGATGGAGAAGAATGTGTTGGGCGCGAGGCTGCGCGTCGACTCCCCAAAATACTCGAGTGCCTCAGCGAACGCGTCCTGGCCCATCTTCAGCTCCGTCTTCAGCTGCCGACATAAGAAATACAAAATAAATAACGATTTCAGCGTTTATTAGGCCGTAGGCCTGTCACAGATTCTTAACATCGCAGAACATTCACAGCTTGTTGCGGGTTTGAACTCGCAACTCACTGCTACAATTCTGTTGTGCTTAACCGCCCGGCCTCCTCGCCGATTCTGACCAGAAACTGTCGCACAGAACTGGGATCGAACCCGCGCCTCCCTGCGCCAATGCTAGTACACTGGGACCATACTTTTAAAACTCGCTAAGTGAACGTAAGTACTTACGCTCTATTTTCTTGTCTATGATTGGTAGATTTTGCTTGAAAGGCCGTCAATGATTGGCTGATGAACTTACGATCTCTTAACTTTTTTTGAAAGTATAGGCCTGAACGGTAACCACTGGGCCACATGAGAATTATAATATTGGCACGTTAATGACGTGCGTGTTAAAGACATTTTCATACGATTACTCGAGAAATGCATGTGTTATATTAGTGTGTAAGTAGTTTGCATATGAAGCAACGAAGTACCATGAAACTTTAGATGTCTGTCAAGGTAGTCTTTGATGAAGTATACCTTCAATCAAGGTAATCTTCAATAAAGACCATCATTATTGCAGCAAAAAAGAGCATTGTGCATGTTTCAAATAGAAAAATGTTTCAAATAGAATGGCTTTGCTTCTAGTAAAACCATTGTTGTGAAGGCAATGTTATAATGAAACGATTTCTTTACAAATAAATTAAACCATATTAATTCATGTTGTGTAATATTAGTGTAACTAGAAATAATTTACAGCGGCGCTGAAATTGATCTATTGTTATATTTCTGAACTTGTCATTGAAGATCATGGAAATAAAAGTCCAGTTTATTGCGTTGCATTGAGAGAATCAATCTGAAGCAAGTAAGCGAAATGATAAGCAAACATTTCAGCAACATTTTAACCTTCTGTTACTCCTTGCTACAGTTTGACATAAGCTCTAAACCCCAAAAAGTACAAACTTTCTGAAGTTTGTCGAGGGAGTTGGCGAGAAAGTCGCCAAGGATGGAGGTGGCGAGCTGCGCCTCCTGGCTGCGATGTCCCTTCAGGCGCTCCGCCTCCTTCTTGGCAGACTCCATCCCCTTGTCCAGCTCTGTCAGGTCCGTCACGATGTTCTCCAGCGACACTGTCACATCGATACATGGTTATTACACAACACTGTATTGTAACACTCAGGGTTGCCACACAACACTGTATTGTCACACTCAGGGTTACCACACAACACTGTATTGTCACACTCAGGGTTACACAACACTGTATTGTAACACTCAGGGTTACTACACAACACTGTATTGTCACACTCAGGGTTGCCACACAACACTGTATTGTCACACTCAGGGTTACGAGGTGACAGAGGCGACTCTACACTTAGTTGGATATAGCAGCTGTAGGTGAATTTTATTAACTCAACCGTTTGAACTTTATAATAAATTCTAACTACCCGCCCCTAAGTGACACTGCCAGATATTAATACATTTTTTCATACGGCATGTCAGGACACAATAATCCTGAATAACACTATAAACTAAATAATTTAATTAGAAATATTAAGAAGTTTCGAGGTAAGTCTTCACGATGTTTACAAACTGCTAATGCAGGTGGCAAATGCAATCCGCCGCATGCAATTTGCATATACCATTGCTGAATGTAATTGATAAATGATGCCCCCTTCAGAAGGGAACATTTATTTTGATCACAAGAAGTTGTTCAGACACGGACATCTGCGCGCAGAATTGAAGCTTTACCAGATTGTTTGGAATCCAAGTAAGTGAAATAATACATGTTTGTGCAATTTTGTGCGTTTGTTCGAAGCCTGGCACCGAAAATACATGCAAGCTGCAGAGGTGCGTATCCGTGAAAGTATCTGAAATCTAAATGAGGGATTGCAATAATTTTTAGTACTCGAGGAAAGAATTGAATCAAAAATTGAAATGGTTATAAAATTGGTACCTACATCAAAATTTAATTTTAAAAGTAGGCAAATTTTTTCTTCTATTTTGCCAGAGTCAAATGTAACATATGGGTTTCCAAGGTTCTTTCTTTCGTTAGCACAGATTAACTTTAATATTATGCATAAGATTCGAGATAGCGGTACTCTTATCAACAGGAAATATTGATCCCGAGCAACGTAGGGCCATCCTGCTAGTTTATAAAGGTGGAAAGTGATGAGATGCTCACCCTGTGCAGCAATTTATAAATACAGCTAGTTTATAACAGGCGGGAAGTGATGAGATGCTCACCCTGTGCAGCAGTTTATAAATACAGCTAGTTTATAAAGGCTGGAAGTGATGGTATGCTCACCCTTTGCAGCAATTTATAAATACAGCTAGTTTATAAAGGCTGGAAGTGATGGTATGCTCACCCTGTGCAGCAATTTATAAATACAGCTAGTTTATAAAGGCAGGAAGTGATGAGATGCTCACCCTGTGCAGCAATTTATAAATACAGCTAGTTTATAAAGGCAGGAAGTGATGAGATGCTCACCCTGTGCAGCAATTTATAAATACAGCTAGTTTATAAAGGCTGGAAGTGATGAGATGCTCACCCTGTGCAGCAATTTATAAATACAGCTAGTTTATAAAGGCGGGAAGTGATGGGATGCTCACCCTGTGCAGCAATTTCGATGCCCCTGAGTTCAGCCTCGAAGTTGTTCAGGTCCGGGAACTTGGTGCGCACGGTGTCTTGTATGTAGTGCAGCAACGAGATCTTCTTCTTGGCGGACTTAGTGTCGCATAAACTGTCTAAACTTGACAGCTTGAAGCCGTAGGCCGGACCACGTTTGCTGCTGTTCATGTAGTTGCCTGCTCAGATAATGCTCATTAGTTAATTTAAATTCTAAATGGTTAAAAAGTTTAAAATATTGAAAAGTTAAAATATTTTCAAGTTAAAATATTTTCAAGTTAAAAATATATAGCGGAGCATATTTGCGTGACCAAATGAAGATCTTATTGGCTGCTTGGCCCTAAAATAAACAGTGCAAAGCGAGTACCGGAATTTCCTGAGTACCAGGACAAGAAAATTATGGTCTAACTCGACTCAGATTTATATGCAATGACGCTAAACCTCTTGAACTTCCCTCTTCATTTTACCCAAACAAATTATTAACCTGTTTCATACTATTAAAAAAACACTCAAGATATTACATCCGAAAAAAGATATTTATATTTATGTTTTCCAAAAAATAATAAAAAAGAGTGTGAGACAACCTATTAATAATCATCTACCAAATATCAGACATATCTAACACACTGCGCACTTAGACTGAGTTCGCTACACTGACGAAAGCCAATGTATGTTTCAAACTATGACATGAGGATTGCACTCACCAAACGCAAGAATGACTTCCAACAAGCGCCGTAGCTTGGAGCTGTTCTTAACACTTATTTTTATTAGGCGGACTGTTCTTAACACTCACCAAACGCAAGAATGACTTCCAACAAGCGCCGTAGCTTGGAGCTGTTCTTAACACTAATTTTTATTAGGCGGACTGTTCTTAACACTCACCAAACGCAAGAATGACTTCCAACAAGCGTCGTAGCTTGGAGCTGTTCTTAACAGATCTGGAGGCGGTGATGATGGCGTGTATCTGAGGCGTAATGCAGTGCAGGCTGTCAGTGAAGTTGGCCAGGAAGCTCATGAGGCTCAGCTTCGTGCCCAGCCTGTCTATCTTGCTCAGGTGGAACATGTACTGATCTTCTTCAGTGAGCAGGTGCAGCGGAGACTTGTTACGCTCGTACTCTCGATATGCTTTTATCTGCAGAAATTTCAGCCATGTTCAAGTTCAGCCATTAAAATTTCAGCCATATTGAAGTTCAGCCATTCAAATTTCAGCCATGTTGAAGTTCAGCCATTCAAATTTCAGCCATGTTGCTGAATTTCAGCCATGTTCACTCAAAAATGACAAAATATTTGATAACACGGAAAAAACTCAAGATTTTTACACCAGAAACTGATAAAAATTAACCCGGAGCAACAGGAGGCTAATGGAAATTCCAGCTTGTAGGTTTCCATATAAAGCCGAGGAATTTCAACAAGATGGTATAACAAACTTGATAATAACATGAAATTTTTGAGTGATAAGGACATTCAAAGTGACCTGAACGCATAAATTATTACAGTCTAGGAAACAACACACAATTGTTATCAATGAAGCATCAATAAAATACTCTATGAATACTTAACAATACGTGGATTAATAGGGTACCCATTTTTTATCACTAGCTTGCATCACAGAAGCTCCCCCAACTAATATTCAAGTCCTTGCAATAACTTATTTCTGAGTGAGGAAGAATTAACCACGTAGACAGAGAGTTCCAATGGTATTATACTTTTTGTTTGCAGAATTAACACCTCAGCATTGGTCTAGTCAAGTCCACAGAGAAGGTACTATTTTGTATGCAGGAATAATACCTCAGTATCTGTCTAATCAAGTCCTCAGAGAAGGTATTGTATTGTTAGTATACAGGAATAATACCTTATTATCTGAAGGTATTGTATCGTTTAGTATGGAGGAACAATACCTCAGTATCTGAAGGTATTTTATCGTTAGTACACAGGAACAATACCTCAGTATCTGAAGGTATTTTATCGTTAGTATGCAGGAACAATACCTCAGCACCTGAAGGTATTGTATCGTTTAATGTGAAGGAATAATACCTCAGTATCTGTCTAATCAAGTCCTCAGAGAAGGTATTGTATCGTTTAATGTGAAGGAATAATACCTCAGTATCTGTCTAATCAAGTCCTCAGAGAAGGTATTGTATTGTTTAATATAAAGGAACAATACCTCAGTATCAGTAGGAACCATGCGCTGCAGAAGCTCCACGTTGTCGAGATGCAGCGTCTTCAGGTCCAGGGAGTTGACGGCGCGCGTGACGGTCTCGACGCTCAGCTCGAGCTTGCGGCGCGAGATGGCTGCAACAGATACACATATTGAACATCTTACAATTTAATGCAGTCCCAAACAAAATGGGGATTAATTACCCCATAGGGTACCGTAGTTTTATCCAACATACGGGTGTAGTGAGCGCTAATATTTTCAGTGCTCCAATTCAGCGGTTGTTATCAATGTTGACAGCATTAGGGGGAAGGTTAACAAGAGTTTCGGGTTATGGCAACAGGCCATGGATCTATTTCTTCAGTGCCGTCACTTCTATTCTATGTTAAATTCGGCAAAATTAAGATAATGCTTGAGAGCCACTGCCATGGGAACCTTAAACAGAAGTCGTCCTAGTTCGCAACAATAGCAGAAAAGAACAAACCACAAACATTATCTATGATGGAAGCGTCGTACAAATATCATTAGAATGTCAATTGGCGTGGCGGTATTGACTTTAAGGGCCCCAGCACACGGAACATTGATGGCAGATATGATAGAGTCAAAAACAAATGATGGCAAACCGTTTTTCGAAAGCATTTAAAGGCGACCCAATCGGTCGGTATTCGATTAGAAAATTCCATAAAACGTTTCCTAAGAACTCGATCACTTATTCGAATGTCGACCACCCGCTCTAAACCCGCTTATTCAGTCTCGCTCACTCCGAACCGTCCTTCCGTGCAAGATTCGAGTTTACACTTGCTGAAATACGTAGACCTGAGTTTGTGGAAAGATGGTATGGGTAAATTTAAAAGAAAATCGTATAGTATAACAGAACAACTACTCAAAAACTGTGAGAGAATAACTACTACTCAAGAAATAACTCATAACTTGATAAAAAGAATGTACTTGTGCAGCCGTTTTCTGGTCTGGTCGTACATGCGTAAGTAAACGATTAAGAAATTATTTAGATAGTAAGATTTTTTTATAGACCACCAATGTAGCAGAAGGAATAACTCCAACAAAGTTTAATTTCATGACTCACCGACATTCCTGAGTCGCGTGTGCTCCATTAAGGAAGTAAGTTCAGGTTTCTTGAAGCGTTTGCTGCCGAACGCGGATAGGGAATCCACTTCAGTCGAGTCGCCGTTAGCAAGCAGGAGCCCAACGTTAGGACCAATCTTGAATTCCTCCTCGAACGCAGCGAAGTCAATCACACAAAATAGCTTCTCGTCGTCCAAGTCGTTGAAAACCGTCCCGCGTACCTGCAACGTTGGCGCTAGCGTCAAACACGGAGCGGTAAACTGAGACGTGGATATGAAAACTTGAGGTTCTACTGTAAATGCGTTTTTAGAGGTGGCCCTTATTACCCCCGGGGGGTGTCTCTTATTACCCCGTCCTGCAGAAATGGCTGCCATTTTTGCTTGGAATGAGCTATGCAAATTCTGTCAATCACGTTTTTAAGCCAACACCTGTGTGCAACTTTTATGTAAGTAAAATTTTTTAATACGTCAAATATTTATTTTTGGTACAGACCTGAGCAGAGGTACTTTTAAAAAATCTCATTTTTCACACTTTTTTGCAGGGTTTTTTAGAGGTAGTAAATGTATGATTTTTCAAGTTGCTGTATGCTACTTAGATAGGAAAAATGTTGAACTTTATGCCACTATTATTAGTTGTACAATACTTTAATTAGTTTAGCTGCTACAACATTTATACGAAATGTCAGAGGACTGTCCCTTATTACCCCGCCCGTCCCTTATTACCCCGTTTGACGGTAAACCACGGCACTTGACTAACCTGGTTGGGCTTGAGCCAAAATGCCATCTAGAAGTAAAGTAAACCATGACACTTGACTAACCTGGTTGGGCTTGAGCCAAAATGCCACCACTAAAGTAAAGTAAGTAAACCATGCCACTTGACTAACCCTAAAAGTAAAGTAAGTAAACCACGACACTTAACTAACCTGGTTGGGCTTGAGCGCGACCCAGTTGAGGGTGGGCAGCTTGTACTTGGTGGCGACCTTCTTCTTGATGGTCATGGCATCCATGGAGTGTAACTCTCCTTTGCCCGGCATGGGGGGCGGTCCTCTGATGCCCCCTATGGGGGGAGGTTTTGGGGGAAGACGAGGTACTGCCATTGAGAGAAGACGAACCTGAGGGGGGACGGGGGTGGGGCATTAATTTTTTAATAAGGAGATTTAAAATTCTAGGAATAAAATCATGAATAAAGATAATATAATGATACATTAGATAATAGAATGATACATGATAATACATTAGATAATAGAAATATTTCAAATGTAAACACAGTAAAATCGTTTGCGCGGCCTAACAGCGCTAACACTCGAACATAGATATTGTATGGATTTTAATTATAGAGTAAAAAATCGATATTAATTAAAATGGAACTTATTTCCTCTTTCTTTACATGACGAGTGTGTAGGAGGAATACACTGAATATCAGTTAAGTATTAGTAATCATTTTAAAAGACTTTTGAAATAGATAATATTATAAACTAAGAATGTACCAACTCAGTAAATGGAACAAAACCAAAAACAAGAAAATTATCGCAGGAACACCAAGCATAAGTTTCGAAGTCACGGCAGGAATTAATGATATCATCAGCATTTGCGGACGGCTTCGCTGGTGCGACGCCTACATTTCGTTCCCTCAGTCTCGGTATCGTAGGCCTTAATCTCGTAGGCTCAAGCTGAGATCATTTGTAGACACTCAGAGGCCACGCGGTATGTTCAAACGGCGGTATGTTTGAAACGCCAACGAGGCGGTTCAAAAGCACACATCAACATCTAGTGCGTATAACTGTAGTTTAAGCCTTCACTTATCACTGCTAAACTGATGAAGTGATTATAAGTGTGTAGCGGAGCGGCTGAGGGTCTCGAGGTGCTGGATCTTGTACTCGAGTTTGGACTGCTGCTGCCTGTTATAAGTGTGTTATAAGTTATAAATGTGTTATAAGTGGTTATAAGTGATTATAAGTGTGTACCGGAGCGGCTGAGGGTCTCGAGGTGCTGGATCTTGTACTCGAGTTTGGACTGCTGCTGTCTGTTCTCCTCCTCTCGCTGCGTGGCCGTGCGTCGTAGCGTCGTCACCTCCGCCAGCACCTGACGGGGGACAGTTAGGTAATAAGTTCAGCAGCTATCTCAATCAATCGTCAGTTATGGAAAGATCAATCAATCAATCGTCAGTAATGGAAGTCTAGCAGCTATCTCAATCAATCGTCAGTTATGGAAAGATCGGGTTCTAAAGGCCGGATCCCTTGTGAATCAAGTCACGAAAAGTTCAAGAATCGGCAACAGGCCATGGGCCTATTTCTTCAGTGCCGACACTTCTATTATATTCTATGAACAAGAATCGGCAACAGGCCATGGGCCTATTTCTTCAGTGCCGACACTTCTATTCTATTCTAATAGGAGAGGGGGTGGCGGGCGATGGCGGGATAGATGAAACCATTACTTCATCAGGGTAAGGATTAGAAGACAAATTTATAGAGTTATAGAGGATAAAGATAGGGAACATTTCAAAGGATAAGATAACAAACAAGATTAGACTCGATGATATAGAAATGTGCAGATTATTTAACATTCTTCATGAGATTAGTTAAATTTCTTTAACTTAATCCTAGCTGCTCTTGCATCGACGTTCAAGAATTCTCCTTGAATTACGAACGAAATAATGCTCTATGTACTATAATGAGAAGCTTAACCCATTATCTAGGCACACATTAACCATCGTCGATGCCATTCGTAAATAAAGGCTTGGTGCCGTACCATCTAAACTCGCTTTAGTATACGTAGCTGGTGACTTCTCGTCTGTAATTGATGGGCTTAGCTTTTAATACCTGTCAGTCATTAGCTGACGAAACAATGAACTCATAATTACTTTTTATATTACGGCCCCAAACACGAACTCTTAATTATTTTTTATTTTACGGCCCCAAATAACGAACTCGTAATTATTTTTTATTTTACGGCCCAAATAACGAACTCGTAATTTTTTTTATTTTACGGACCAAATAACGAACTCTTAATTATTTTTGATATTACGGCTCCAAGTAACGAACTCATAATTATTTTATATACCGTAACGGCCCCAAATAACGAACTCTTAATTATTTTTGATATTACGGCCCCTTGTAACGAGTGTTGCTCTCACCAGACTGAGGGCTAAGCTCACCTGGTTATTTGTCTCGCGCAGCTCCTGGTTTGCTCTCTTCAGCTCCTCTAACTCAGACTCCAACTCCACGGACTTGGCGAGCCATGATGCTTCACTTTCTCGTAGCCGTTCAATTGTCTGGAAATAGCACATAGATATGTAGTTATGTACTCTCATGTCTTGAGTTCTCAAAAATATGCGTAGCAAGAGCATTACGAACAAAGCGCGTTGTAAAAGCAAAACGTTAGTAGAAGAATTCCTATGATTACGCTTCAGAAGAACACATCATTGTAATCATTTATCGAGCTACTGTGCACCTATTGTACGAAATGTCAACTCAAGATGATAATAGAGAAGGCAACATGAATCTCGTAATGTGATAATACCCATTATTGAGCGATACATATGATGAGTAGAGCAGAGCTCAATTATCAAATCAATTGAGATTAAATACTTCAGCTACCAAGCAATGTAACTTCCAGGGGCCATACATTCAAATCTCGCTAAGTGAACTTTGGGACTGCAAACGCTTACGCTCTATTTTCTTGTCTGTGATTGGTGGATCTTACTCGAAAGGCCGTCAATGATTGGCTGATGAACTTACGATCTCTTAACTTTTTCTGAAAGTATAGGCCCAGATTGTAATTATCTAAGTAAGTTTTGCTTGTCTTACGTGGGCCAGTTCTTCCTCGGTGTCATGCAGCCTCTCGAGCGCCGCAGTCTTGGTCTCGCTGTCCTCCATCAGAGCAGCGACGTCGAACACGTTGTCCAGGTACGCACAGATCTGAACCTGCAACACAACAAACGTGTATGTGTAAATTCAATATTTAAAACTGAATAGTTTCTCCCGTGGTCAACTACTCATAAAGCTTGCTTTGCCCGTCGAATACTAGACAAGAGACCATAGGACGATAATTGTGCGCAAAAAACACAGAAGTTGTTAGAAATTCTCTCCATTCTAAGACTGAAAACAAAAGTGGGTAATTTTTGACTTAAATGAGTTGTTTTATCTCAAAATAAATTTACTTGAATTGAAAGCATAATGCGACATTAACAAAAATATAACGCATAATGTCTCATATTAAATAACAATGTTCAAAACTATGATCTAGATTCGTTAACAAAAACTAAAAGAGATCATTTGTTGCTTTAAAAACTCCTGAAATTTCCGCTAATAGTGACTAATATTAGCTTATAATATGAAATCCTTACACAATTTAATATGGCCGTCCAAACAGATCGACTCGAGCTAAATGAATTTCGCTGCATCATCTTCATTCAAAGTTACCATAAACATGAAATGTAAAAAAAATTTCAGTTTGAACCCGAGTAAAAATATTGGAAGTTCTTGAAGTCTGTAGAGATTCTCGTTAATAAATAAAAAAGTAATTGAATTGAAGCGTGTAATAAATTGCTGTGGACTTACGTGCAGTTCTTCGCTCTCAGTGTTACGTAGTCTGTAGAGATACTCATCGAGACCCAGACGAGAGAACTCGTACTGTAGGTGCACTCGGAAGTTCATATCTTCTACGCTATGTACAACAATGTTAACAAATTGCATACACGACACCTGCACAGGGAAAAAAACATTAATTGTACTCAAATTCAGTATCAAGTTCGATGCGAAGTTGGAAGCATAATCAAAATAATTCAAGAACTTCCTGGTTAAAAGGGATATTTTCATGGCTAGGTGCGACGGTAGTGAGCATGTAAACATTTTTTTGAAAATAGGCATTGGGAGTAAAGGAGGACGTTCAAAACTCATTCTCTAAAATAATCAAAAATCGCCTGTATACACAATAATTTTTCATGTATATTAAAACGCAGATCAGAAACTGCGGTAGACGAAGAGCGAGAGGAACTAGTAACTACTCTGACGTACCGGTATAAGGATTTCCCTAAGTCAGGGGTATTGAACTGACATTTAGAGCTGTCAAGTTATGAGAAAAAATTTCGATTTGCTGTAATATATGGACTATTACAGACGGAGTCACGGTCTGGATTGGCAATGCAGTCCTCCGGTCACATTTCCCTGCCGCATATAATTACTCCGCTTTTTGCTCACCATAAACTCGATATGGAAGCAGTCTGGGCTGCAGAGGTACTGTATTATGGCGCTCTTTGCTCACCATAAACTCGATATGGAAGCAGTCTGGGCTGCAGAGGTACTGTATTATGGCGCTCTTTGCTCACCATAAACTCGATATGGAAGCAGTCTTGGCNAAACAACATTTCTCCACATAGGAAAATAAAAAATATTTGTACTGCACAAATAAATTACAGCTTTATAACAACATTTCTCCACATAGGAAAATAAAAAATATTTGTACTGCACAAATAAATTACCGCTTTTATAACAACATTTCTCCACATAGGAAAATAAAAAATATTTGTACTGCACAAATAAATTACCGCCTTAAAACATTTGTCTACATCGGAAAATAAAAAAATATTTGTACTGCACAAATAAATTACAGCTTTATAACAACATTTTTCAACACAGGAAAATAAAAATATATGTACGTATAGTTATTAAAATCTGCATAGATGTCGATTTACAGTTGAATTCTAAGCTTATCGGGGCACGCAGCATTACGTAAAAGTTAGGAAAAAGCGCTGGCTTAATCGGTTTTGTTAAGGAACGAAAATAAATACGATTTAAATGGAAATTCCATCGAAGCTGGCAGCACGAATTTTTTTCGTGCCTGCCGGTTCGCTTTGTTGACTATCACGGAGCAAGTTCATCGATGACTAAAATTCAAAATGCAAACTAGAAAATTAAGTCAATATTCTCGTCACTAATTGTCCAACATTATTGAACTTATGAACCGTCAATGATTGCCCGATAAATTATTATATTCGAGAAAGGAATGGAGTAATAAAAGGTCCGATTGTCCAAAAAGACAATTGCTGGAAAATGGACGCATACAATATTATAATAAAAGAACTCAAAAATTAATCACATAGAGTACATTAAAAATGTCGTATGCACGTATAAGGCAGCATGATATGTTTCGGTTTGCTTTAAAAATGACAGCAAATGCCAATTGTCCGTCCCGGCTCCCTCGCTAATGTCAGAAGAATGTCAGTCGTGACGTATAGCGCCTCCATGCAGACGCTCAGCACGGGTCGCTATACCGTGTGTTTTTGGGACACCGTAGCAAAAGAAACACACCTACGTAGCAAAACACACCGTGTTTTTTTTATACGTAGCAATGACGACAATAACGGCTATCCTTGTGGAATCATCAAGTACGAAATTCCCACAAACAGCAAACAAGGGAGCAGAGGCAACTCAAATTTAAAGTTTGAGCGTCTGGTGAATGTGTTCTGCATGAGATAGGTATTCAATTTTAATGACGTAGCTTAGAGACTTAAGATCGATGGACATGAAGTTAAATGGCGATGATTGTGTTATTATGGAAAATATGTACGAGCTCTAATCTGGAGTAAAAATTAAAAATATCTACTTGGAAGAGCCCCAAAAAGGATAATTTGATTGTGAAGACAGCAAGGCCTCGTGTTTTCATGAATTTGTAGGAGAATTAATTAATAAAATTATTATGCAGTACTGCGAGGCGTTTACCTGGTTTGTGATTGAAAGATCAATGCAAGTGTGATATAGATAGTCTCGATATCAAGTTGGGATGTGTGCAGGCCAGTTTAAGACAACTAGGTGCATGAAAATGAGATTCATCATTAATGATAACTTATATAATTCGAATAAAAGATAAAAAATAGCTGGAATTAACATGATCGTGTTGTCTGACGCCCACATTCAAGGTTCAATTAAAAAAATTAAAATGGAAAGAAAAAAAAACCTAATAATATTTAGCAAGGAAAATGTATTGCAACAGCAAGACATTCTTATAATGCTGTCGATTAGTTACTTTCATACGCGTGGTTTCTGTTCAATAATATATAATCAGTGAAGCGATAAGCCCATGAAGTGTGACAGAGTGCGACCTACCCGCGCCATTTCGGAACTTCACTCACCGGCGTAATATACCTTGACATCTTGACGTATTAAATTTCAATGATTTTACATTTTTTCTCAAGAAAATTAAAGTTACTTAAACCCAACATTTGAAAGTTCCTTCACTTAAAATCAATGTAGTATATCTAAGGTGAAGTTACTTTCATTTTTCGGGGAAATAAGACGAACATTGAACATTCCTCGATGGATATCGGACTTCTAATTTGTTTACAATACAGTGTATTAAAAGCGTACCTCAGCTCCTTAGTTTCCAATGCATTGTATTAAAAACGTAAGTCAGCTCCTAGGTTTAAAATACATCGTATTAAAAGCGTACGTCAGCACCTTGGTTTACAATATATTTTATTAAAAGCGTACGTCAGCTCCTTGATTTACAATACATTGTTTTGAAAATGTACGTCAGCTCCGGTCGGGACGGATAAGAACTGAAGCAGAGCGTACATGCGTAATTTCTGACATCATTCAAAATGAGAATGACGTGAACGAATGTGAATCATGGCTAGCAGAATCTCAAATTCCTGTATGCACCACTACAGTGTTATCGTGGCGACGCTTATCTTGAGTGCGATTTAAATCTCAAGTGCTGATAAGCGATTGCTTTGCTCAGAAGATAAGACATTTCCCGGAAAACATGTTAATCATCAAACGCATTCTTTGATTTCATCGGAAATACTACCAGGTCAAGAGTTCGACGTCACAAAACCCAAAAACATTGATAAAGAAGGGGCACTTAATTCAGGAAATAAAAATATCGAGAGTTTTTCCATCCGACGAAGGAAAGACAAGAAGCACACGATAAAACGGACTGTGTAACCTCATCGGAAGTTCTTCAAGTCTCCTGGCCACAGAATCTAACGCACTATAGCAGCAATTAGCAAAATTAGAACCTTGCTACAATAGTATATTGTTATGTTAATGAGAACGGCAGGTAAGAATGAGGAGTCATTACGGACAACTGCACACTGTAGGAGAGCTAGTAGAGAACAAAACACAGCAAATTCGAAATAAAAGATAAGATATTCAATGAAGATTTTACCGATAAAATGAAGAACACCGACATTATTAAGAACATCTAACGTCAGAGCTGCTCACAGAATGTTCAATTATGCCGTCTGTATTGTTTAGGGATATTTGTATTATGGAAGATGGATATATACATACAAATTCACAATTTCTACTACGTATCTCAAGTAGCTTCACTTAACCTTCAAGCATCTAGGAAAAATCATAGATAATAAAATAAAAATAATAATAATGATAATAATACTTTTTAATAATAATAATAATAATAATACTTTTTAATAATAATAATAATAATAATACTAATATAAGACGTAAAAATATAATGTTTCTTTACAAAGCCTATGTGTTTCTATTTTTGACCTGCTCATTTCGCCACTGAACACTTCATCTTTCGGTTAGAAGCCAAAAAGCTGAAGGATGAGTAGGTATGAAATAAGTTGTAATCAATTTTATTTTAGACATAATTTTAACATGTAATATCTCTATATTACATGTTAAATGTCTAATATAAAACTGATTACAACTCATTTCATACTCATCCTTCAGTCTGTTATTACGCTCCACGATCTGCGCAGTGAAAAGAAGTGGTGCCATCAACAGTGATCTGATAAACTTTATAGGAATAAATAATTGAAGCATGCACCATAAAAAATATCTCTTGAACGAGGAAACGCAATGAATAAACTATTAATCATTAAAGATACAAACCCTCTATTCGCGAAATGTAGCCTATAATTTAAAATACAAGAAAATAAAATTAAAAAATGAATACTTGAGTAGAAAGAACATTAATTTAATAAGTCCGGCATTAGAATCAGTGGTAAGACACTGTGAATAGGACCACTAGGATTTATATACATACGAGGCATGAATTGCATGCTAGGATATTCAATTCCCTGCTAACATCACTAGATTTTCATGCATTGAATAACTCTACAATTAATATTAAATAATATTATTTCTTGATGATGTTAAGTTACATTTCAGAGAGCAAAAATTATAAAATTCACTACAAAGAATTACGAGTTAAGTTGCACATTAGTAGTAACCATGCATTTAATTTTGAATTAATTTTACCGATAAATATTGATCGTCCAGTACAAGTATTAGTATTAGGATCTTTATATCCGTAGTATACATGTAAGTGAGATATGTAAATGCAAGTAAAAGCGGATAGTTAACAAAACAATAATTAAAGTATTAAACTACTGCAAAAGAAGCAAGAATTTGCGGAACTTGCTTATCCTCGAAAAAAAAATCCGAGACTTGGAATACCAGGATAGGTTTAGCAGCCACGCCCGGATGCTTCCTCGAGAACACAACACGCGTCTTGTGCCGACACGCGCGTGACCTGCGACCACATTCTCAACGCTAGATAAGTAAGAATGTGTTCCAAAAAAAATCACGGTACGGTAGTAGTTTTAAAAATCAGTAGTTCTAAAAAATCACGTACAAGAAAAAATTTGAATATAGAAATCATGTGAACGATGCCCCTCTCTCTGTAAATTTGGGCAAAAGATATATGGTATATTGCAGTAAACAAAGAATATCAAAACGAACTTATAAACATGATGAAAGTGATTATTTTAACAAGTGCATAATCAACGTATTAGCGACGGATGAAGAACTGAACGAATGAAAACAACTCCTATAAATTTAAAATATACCTAATGATGGTTCCATGAATTCGAAACAACAAACGATGCAGAAGTAAAATCCTTAATATATTTAAATGCTAGTCAAAAAAAAAAAAATAAAATAAAAATAACCACGGATTTTTTTTTTACGATTACAAGCGGTTCAAAATACATACAGCGAAGGAAAAACAATGCGGTCCAATACTAAAACAGAGTGAAGAAAATAAAGGCGGCACTTTAATTCTCGCATTAAATACTGATGAAATAAGAACAACAAGCGCATGAACGCGAATCACAGTCGCCAGTACTCGCAATCCTGGAAAGTCGTCCAATACTAGAACAGATTGAGGAAAATAAAGACTTTTTCATTAAATACAGCTGAAATAAGAACCACAAGCGCATGAACGCGAATCACAGTCGCCAGTACACGCAATCCTGGAAAGTCGTCCAATTCTAGAACAGATTGAGGAAAATAAAGACTTTTTCATTAAATACAGCTGAAATAAGAACAACAAGCACATGAACGCGAATCACAGTCGCCAGTACACGCAATCCTGGAAAGCCGTCTCATCCGTCCGGCGGGCGCAAGCGGCCGCGTCGCCGTATAAGGAGAAGACGCGGCGCTACACCTGCGCCCCAGGCGACGCTTAACTTTCCCTGCCATCCCATCCATCGTACATACGGGCGATCGATCGGCCATCATACGGGTACTGGTACGGGCCGAACTTTCGATGCCTATCGTTCATACGGGCGGGACGGGGCCATCATACGGGCACTGGTACGGGCCGAACTTTCGCTGCCTATCGTTCATACGGGCGGGACGTGGGCCATCACACGGGCACGGGTAAGGGCCGAACTTTCGATGCCATCCGATCCATCGTTCATACGGGCAGGACGTGGGCCATCATATACGGGTACTAGCACCACACTGAACTTTCGCTGCCGTCTGATCCATTATTCATACGGACGAGACATCGGCAATCATACGTGTGCAAATTCCACACTATGACTTCTACTGGCATACGATCCATCGACCATACGGGAACTGACACCACGCTGATTAATTTCATCGCATTTTTAGCGAAGAAGAGACGACGAAAAGCTTTACTCGGGCTTCCGTTACTTCCATTAAATTGGCCATTTATGGGTATATTATGTACGCTTAAAACTTTCTACACAGTAGTATGCTCAGGGCAGGAGAGTTAATGGAAAAGCAGCGCAGGCTACTGTGCCATATTCTACAAATGCTACGAATTATTGATAATTTTATGGCTATTTACTAACAGATGAACGTTCCCAGTTCGACCTAAATTCTCACAACAAATATAGGTAATGAATGCCGGGTAAAAAGACATAACTAAGTCCTGGCGCGTGCCTAGACTGAGCGTCACATCGGCAACCACAAACGGCGAACGCGGACGCGCGGTCAGCCACCGATCAACGTGTCTGAAAACGACACTGCAAAGAAGATTTAAATGCGTTAAGTTCAATCAACGGCAAGGAGAAAACTGCCGTTGACTAATTCAATTCACATAATATCACATGATACGCTTGAAATGATTTTTCATTTGAAAATACTACACTCTAACGTATAAACACGAAAAAATATTTTATTCAATCCATACAATCTTGATGAACTCAAAAACGAAGTTAGAAACGTCGAGACAAAAAACTGCTACACCATCAACTGAAGGAAGTTCGTAAATGATGAATGCTAAATTGAAATACTCTTAGATTTAGCGTCAGGGTATCCAGTACATAAGAGCAGTTAAAGCCTGATATATACCCTACCTCGTATTGGGTCAATCGCGGGTGAGGGTAACATTAATAACGTGACTAACGTAACGTACTAATGGTAACATTAGTAATAAAGTAAGTAGTATTAGTACTACTTATTACCATTATTAGTTCCATTAGTATTAGTTAATTAGTATTAGTACCATTAGTAATAAAAGATTTTAACACCATGTGACACTGTGACAGAATGTAGAGGCATTGAATTAACGAGGGTTTCAAACACGTCCACTATCCATCATGTGCTCCCATGCTTCCGTACATCACACCGCAGGGAGGATACCCAGCAGATAAAATTACCCAGCACGTGAAGTAATTGAATGCATGAGCATTCTCAGATTGCAAGAGTATTCATCAAGCATGGGTACATAACGTGAGGGAACAATGTAACGGCATCACATAACATATGAAGGCATCGGAAATAAGAGGGTAATCATCATGTGAGGGCATGCAAGCCACCGTCTAACAAGCCGTCGGTGTCATGAGCTCTTCAGAAAATAAAGGGTCATCGTTACAAGCTTTACGACCTGGAAAGCAGGCGGGCAAGCGTGGTAGGATGCCATGAGGGTCAGGATGAAAATAAGGAGACGCAACGTCTGTTTCAATGAACATATGATATTTGCATGTGAATAAGTTTATTGCTTCCGGATGTGTACCGGTACTGCAAATGGACAGCGAAAGGTATTCAGTAAGAAAACGCAGAGACAGTGTAGAACAGACGGATATATAACTGTAGAAGAGGTATGAAGTGTTAGAGAGACAGGAGGCGACAGCAATTATTGACAATAGAGCTTGGTTGTGGTTTCAATTGACGTTTCCTGACGTGCAGTTAGCACGTACGAGGTCCTCGTCCGACTACATGCAATGCCTGCAGGCACACGCACGCATGCAGCTGCAGTCGCCACTCAAGTAACTGTAATTATGACCTCCAACAACTGCAACCACGACGCCAAACAGCGGCAGTTTAACTTACAAATGGCATCTAAAATGTCTCCAAGTAGTTGAAATTAAGCGGTAATGAGAACCACGAAAGTTGCGAGAAATCATTGTAATATCGCCATCGCCAGTGAAGTTTAAAAAAATAGACAAGGAGAAAGCATATCACATTAAAGGAACAATACTATGACGCGCACAAATAACACATGCAGCAACAATCACAAAAATTGATGAAAATTACAAATTATAAAAATGATAGTGAAAGTGTAATGCAGGGAAATGAAAATCAAGTGCGATGGACTTTAGACAAGAAAAAGTGATCAAGTGAGCAATAAAACAACTTGCATTCAGAACGCACAAATAACTGATCGCATCAGGCGTACAACAAATATGATTGAGTAATGGTAAATATCGCGTTCTAGAATAATGTGGATCTATATCATAAAAACGGAGACAGTAGATAACAGACAGCGCTCACGCATCTGGTGCACAAGACAGCAAAGCCGCAATGAACATACCCGGAATATATTGTGAGTAGGACATATTTTCGGAAGACATGCACGAGTTATTTGCACGTTGGTGCTGCATTGACTGAGCGATACGCATTCAGTTCGGCAATCATAGCTTAACGTCGCGTCATAGTCGTGTTCAAACCGTAACAATTTATCCAGCCGAGTCCGTGCCAGTAACTAATAGTTGATAAGCTTATCATCGACTTAAATAAATAAATAAAATATTTTAAATTGAATATAATACTTCTCAAATCAAAGTACAGGCCAATCCATTGCTATGACTTTCAAAGCGTTTATGGAGACCCCGGTGATGCAGGTTACAAGCTGCGGCGTAACTTTTACAGGAGTTTCTCACGGGTATCGCACCTGGGGCCACACTTTCATAACTCGCTAAGTGAACGTAAGTACGTACTTACGCTCTATTTTCTTGTCTATAATTGGTGGATTTTGCTTGAAAGGCCGTCAATGATTGACTTACGATCTCTTAACTTTTTTTTGATAGTATAGGCCCTGGTAACAGTGATACCGTAATTCTTCGAGCATCGGAAGAATCAAAGGCAATGTCAATGTAAGGATTAAATTACAAGCACTCGAGACTGACTCTTAGTTCGCCCAGGTTCAAATCCAAGCCATAAAAAATCTAGGTCAAATAGCTGAATGAAGCAGTGCAATTCTGCAATTTATTTCGACATAAACTGTTGATGAAAATGATTTCAATAGCTGCACGAATCTCCAAGTTCTACATATATATATGCTGTCGATCTCTGGAAAATACCTTTTTTTGTTTTTTAGTAGAAATTTATTTCCAGTACTGAAAGAAAAATTTTAGGAATACGTGAGGCTGAGAAGGCTTCATGGATGGAGAGCTAACCGCTTTTAACGAAAAAGGAGAAATATTGATGATTTAAAAAAAAACATTTATATTCCAACTAAAGAAAACTATAGCATGCAAATTATTAACATAAAAGTTGAATGTGAAACCAAACATTGTGTAAATACATTAGCGTATTTTGGACCAACATTTGGAACTACTTTACAACACGGCGATGTTGATTTCGTGACAAATGAATTATGTCCCAAAAATAATCAAGAAAATCTGAGAAAATCACATTACTATGACTCTGGTAAGAAGGACTTTAGTTGAATTTTTAATACCCATAACTGTGATACGTCCTGAGACAATGGAGTAACTTACAGGTCCTAGTGCTGTCTAATACAATTCAATCAGCCGTTATTTTTTCAGACCAAAATCGAAGTGTTTTCAGTGACGCAGCCACACAAATTGACACCACTATTGAAATACGAGTATATCCAACAGACATCAAAAGGCGTATTTGATGTCTTGAGTGCGGTTTAATAAGAGCTTCTCTCGATGCCCAAGTGTCGTGCGGTGCATATATAGGGTATGTAACCATACAGTTCATCTTTTGCTCTCTTTTCAATATAGACTGCTTTATGCAATCTATATTCAAAAACAAAGACTGCGAAGCAAAATCCAGTCATGAGTGATGATGCACATTTTCATCTTGAGCAACCGGTGTGCTTATGAGCAAAACGACATGTTTTGACTCAAGTCACATGAAATGAACAAACGATTCATTTCATGGGGCTTGCTCTTCTTTAACGATCTTCTTTTTGCATTAAAACTTAAAGAGGAAGCATTATGCGGTTTCCTTGAATAGACTAATTGAGATTTGAGGTAGAAAAAGATCTGGTCACATAAACTAAGCCAGTTATGTTCGTGCCTGATGCAATGCTAAACTTATTCGATTGCCAGCATATGTTTCGATACGCAGATAACTTCAACTTTCATTGGCGAAATGAATTTCTATAAATACTATTTAAAAAAAAAGATACTCCACTCCCTATAGAAGTTTTCTAATGTGACAATCACAATTGTAATTGTAAAGTATGCATACGATGCGTCTGCCAAATCATTGAGGATAAAGAAGCAGTGACATCACGCGAGACGCGTACGAGCGGATGCAAGACGCTCCCGAATATCCGCCAGGTTAAAAGTCATCGCCGGGACAGGATAGAACCGTCGGCACATCCTAAGTGGCAGAGAAGTACAAGGAAATTACGCAGATGAAGTGTGACACAACGTTTTCCTGTGACGTAGGGGCAATGCGTGTAAAAGTGTTGGCAGAATTAATAAAACAATAAAGTATATTCATCAGGACCCACAAAGCAGTCACTCTGATGTCGGATAAAGCTATCACATCCTAATAAATTGTTGAGATTTGCATATTTATAAATTGCTGAGAGTCAAGGAAATATGCAGAAAAATGCGACTGTGGGCCACTGAAGATCAGAGGAAACTAGTTGAGGCGTAAAACATTAACCTACTCCATTATTTTGAGAACAAATAATAAGTAAGCTCATAAATCGGATGTAATTTTTGCACTCAGCAAAGGAAAAACGTGAAAGAGGACTGATTATACAAAATGAACATCCATGAAATTAAAGATAATGAATAATTATCATCGACGTACACTATTTTCTATAAAATGTTTTGAATGGAAGCACTGAGCACAGTGCGCATAGCTTCTGGCGCTGCACGAGTTTTGTGAGCACAAGTGTACAGTTCGGGTTCAGCACTTGCGTTCTATTAGACTCATGCACGCATGTATAGATTTAACGTACATGTACGAAATAGAAGAATATGCACTTGCGTTCTATTAAACACACATACGCATGCGCATAGTTAACGTACATGTAAACACACGTACGCATGTGCATAGTTAACGTACATGTACGAAATAGAAGAATAACACGACCATGCACTACTGTCGTAGCTGCACACTAACCCAGCTATCTTCATCTCGTGCTTAAATGGTGAAGTACTGAGTCACGTTAGGTCAAAAAGAGCGTACCCCTTTCATCTCCTTTACACACAAAATACATATTCCAGGCAGTAGTATGCTGAATGGCTCTTATATCGTGTATAGTGTCATGCCTGCACTACCTCAGTACGATTGCATCGCACTAAAGCTTGCGCATCCAGCCTCGTCATCTCAAATAGAACATAAGACTAGCTATTAGTTTCCTAACGGAATTAGTAGCATTAGAACCATCGATATTTTTTGACTTCGCGCTCACCACGCGAATCTTTTTCGCTAGTTGAGACGGACGCTTATAAATAAAATCTCCCAATTTATTCAGCAATAAAAGCAACCGTGGACGCGAATAAACGATTCGGTTCAGTCCAAAACAATAATGGAACTCACACACTTTGCATGTCATTACAACGAACCGTTTAGTCCAAGCACAGCACAAAGGCTCAGTCCCACACCACCGTGGGTTTTGTTCATGCATCGGAGAACGGAAGGAACATAGGAACGGAAGCGGAGTTCCGACCATGGTAATTTCAAAGACAAAAAAAATAATGCATATCTGGACTGATGACAGTTGGAGATCTAAAATATAACATGGCAGACAACACCGATTCTGCTTACGTAATCAATTCACTGTAAAAGACAAGTGCGTCGCTATCACAATCAAGTCGCCACCTATCAATAAAAACTTTAGCTTTAGAATGGAAAACGAACTATCAGCAATATACATCAGCTACGAAATTATTTCCATTGAGCAACAAGAGTTGCTTCTGATGAGCACATACAATCTTTTTCAGTACTGGAGGGCGAGTACGTGCAGCAGGAAAATCACCAATATACATAAAATTCTCAAAATTTTTGAAAAAAGGACTGATTCACTGTGACTCTTGGTATTATTATCAGCACCATAAACGAAGCGCCGGGATAGAAGGTATGATCAACTCCCGTAGGACAGAAATTTAGGACATTTGCCTACACAAACTTGCAGGCAAATGGTACGACGTGTGCACAAATGGTACGACGTGTGCACAAATGGTACGACGTGTCTGTCTCTTATACACATCTAGATGTGTATAAGAGACAGCACCACATGACGATGCTGGTGCAGGCATGAGACACCACATGACGATGCTGGTGGCAAGCGAGACTGCGGTTCAACGAAGTTGTTTAATAAAAAATTTATTTTAGGTTTTAGAAAAGTTTACAACCTTCTTGATAACAAAGGAATAGATAGGCGATATTGATTTCTTGTTGGAATCCCATTTTTAGAGGATTATTTTTCAGGTTTTTAATTTTGATGTTCATTAAATAGATTAAAAGTTTCATTTTGTTTTTTAAACTTTCTCTTGTGCTTCTGATTTTATGTTGCACGCTTGACTATATGACTCGTTTATCTGTCTAGTAACCGCTTTTCATCTGTTTTTTTTAGTAATGCGATATCTTTCCGTTTCGACACATATGTTAATCGTTTTTATTGAATTGCTGACATTCACATACTTTGCTTCAATATCAAAAGAGTTCCAATCAACTTTAATGACACACGAATTATGCTCAACTTACATCTGTATTTCAATGAAGAGTAATGTTCGATTGCGTTTAAATTCATGTGTAAAACTGTACATAGAACTGAATAATTTTCTTAAGACACGCATTCTTAATCTGTGCGCCTATCATCACTGTACCTCGGTCATACATTTCGTATATTTAGATTGTAAGTAGAGTAATTTTAGGTTGAAGATTTTTTAGTATAGTTTAGCTTTAGTTTACGTTGTATCCATAATACCCATTGGGGTCGCCTGCCGAAGACCACCACTGCCCTGGATGTAATGGACCATCATGATTCCTGCCTTCCGGAACGTAGCCTTCAACACTTCAAGCCGTCCGTATCTAGGCCGTGGGTCGAACCAGCCCTCGGTCGAACGGTCACTTGTCGAAGGACGATAAATTTTGGAACAGAACTATGCTATCTGAAACCTAACCTCAGATGCGGTGAACGTAAAATTACGTAATTTAACGATGCCCGGAAGTCATATGTGCACAAAGGGTACGACGTGTGCACAAAGGGTACGACGTCTGCACAAAGGGCACGACGTGTAGGCAAATGGTGCGACGTGTAGGTAAATGGTACGTGTGCATAAGGTTACGACGTGCACGCTGTATCCTGAGGCAGGAAAGTGTCCTCGGACCTGAACCGGTTCCTAGAGACGCGTGTATGAGTCATGCAGGACACAGCTATACATGTGTAGCGAGGCAGGCAAGGATGCCTTGACACACACGACTGCAACTCGCTGATACTCATGACGTCATTCTTTTAGGCGAGGCATGGCATCATGCTATACGATAGCATGATTACACCAAGTCATGCTACAGATCCAGCATAGCATGGTGCTATGATATTCTGCTAGCGTCTCATCACGCTACATGGCTTGCACGGACAGCATGACATCATGCCTCGACATAGTCACGGCTAGCATGACATCACGCTGCACGCATCACTAGTTTTGTACACGATGTCCTCTAAAATGCATCGGATGTCTTGCACGGGATGTCCTCTGAGTTCATCTCTTGCTCTTACAGGTCCAATAGGCTTTGTATTAATTAAATCTTGATCAATTAGTCAAACACTTGATCGATCAATTAGTCAAACACTTGATCGATCAATTAGTCCAACAAAGACATTGCCATCAACAATGCCTGCCAACATTTCCCAAGTTATATATAACATCCATCAACGGATAGGTTAGGTTAAACTAACGCAGTTATATGCATCACTTGGATCACGCCACACTAGCGTTCGATCACCACACATGCAACCATGACGTCATTCAGGAGAATGACTACTAAATAAATGATCGAATATTGGCTGTAATCAAGGGATATACGGGGAAAAACGTAACATAGTATGAGGAGCGAGAAAAGGGGTCAATTAATCACGCAATATATATATATATATAATTTAGATAATAAACTTTAAAAGAAATAAAAGTGTCTAGGTTGGTTTTTTGGCTAAATGAAAAATAGAACAACAGCAATGCCGATTAAAAAGAGTTAGTAAACTTAACGGCAAAAAGAGAACCTATTATGTCTGAAAAAACATAATAGCGCTGCTGATGTATGTATCTTAGGATATAATCTAGCAAGGCGGTCTGTTATTGTTAAAAAATCGTCTGTACATCAGCACTGGTGATGTACTGTAGTACATCACGTGTTGCACGGCACACATCAGCACTGGTGATATAGTACATCAAATTGGTGATGCAGTTCATCAATTACTGCATCAAGGTGCTGACACGCGGAGCATCACTGACTGGCAAGTCTTCGGATGCAAATGAACGTTTTCCGTAATACGAGTTGCTTTCTAATTATATTATAACTATGTACTACGATACAATAAAGAAGTTAATACATGATAATTAATATTTGCCATTATAATTAGTTCTAAATTATATCTTTGGCACGTTTTCCCATGTTTCATGACTTCTACAACTTTCTAATTACTTCTTTATAATTTCAGGAGGGTAAATTAAACTATGGCTAAAGAACGAAAAGCAAAATTTGAGTTATTTACTTCAGGTAAATCTTCTGGTGAGTTTTGCAGCGACCTCACACCCCAGCGTGCAATTCATCACTTCTTGTAAGTACTTTTCTAAGCGTCGCCAGAATACCAGTATTCTAATTAAAGTTATATTGAGTAAATATTTTAGGCACTAATTATCAATAAATTTTAAGCTGCATTTTTGTCAATGAATTTGAATCGATAGATATTGATCACCATGTATATGCACCGGACGACACTCAGGCATCGAGAAAAGTTTTCATTCAAGAAGAAGACTCAACTAAAGTATGCAGATAATTCAATTCACAGTGAAAAACAGGAAAAATATAGGGAAATAAGTCACTGCATGTGATAATTAAGACCAACATCTCGGGCCACGTTTTAGATCGGCATACGATCAATGAAGAGACAATGGAAAACACCGAACAAAAGATCAGAGAATAAAAACTCCTGGTAACCCACAAGGTGTAAGAAAAAGCCACTGTCGTTCTAATTGAATGAAGTTCCTCGGGAACGCGGACGTGTAGCGCCTTGAAGGCTCACGCAGCTGATAGGGAATGAGCTTTGGCCTTTAGCGTTCATGTCTCCCTTCACAGATCCTCGCTCACTTTAACAACTTTTCGAGCCAAAGACAGACGTTGCTTGATTTCATACCGCCAGTGGACAGAGGGTTAACCTTATCTATATAAATACGGATACAATAACAGTCGTTAATGCCTTTAATAACCAGGGGCCTTACTTTCAAAACTCGCTAAGTGAACGTAAGTACTTACGCTCTTTTTTCTTATTTATGAAGGGTGGATTTTGCTTAAAAGACTGTCAATGATTGGCTGATGAACTTACGATCTCTTAACTTTTTTGGAAAGTATATAGGCCCTGGTCCTGGTAAAGAGAGTCGGGGGAGTTAAATAATATATAAATAATAAATAATATATAATAATTATATAAATATATATAATAATAAATAACCTAACTAGAAGACGCGGGAGTTAAATAACCGCTCCTATAGATTTAATGGAAATTATGGTCAATCTCTTTAGTTGTTCCATCAATTAATCAAGTGTATTTAATCGTACGTAGAATTTGTCTCTTGCGCTGGTTGTGACGACAGATGACAATTAGGAACAAAGAAGATAGAATCTTTGAACACGAAAAATACGGCATGTAAATAAGCTAAAATTTAAACCACTTGCCAGAAACTACCTATTTATATTACTCCTGTGCTTGCTAAAGCATGATGTCATCGCCGACGCTGCAGACTTCGACGAAAAACTGCCGTGGAAAAGAAGAAAAACATTCGTAGATCCGTGGTGGCCTTGAAAGCAACACGCTTGCTTGATCAGCACCAAATTCAATGCAAGAGCGACCAAACGATGAGCAGAGCGAAGTAGAGTAACGCTTGAGTATTTCAGCTTGTTATTTGCATATTGATTGATGACAGTTGCAATGCCGAAGTAACAGTTAAATTACGTTAAATTTAATCTGAATATGTGCACTCACACCCTGCTATTAAGATACCTAGTTAAGAAAAGGTAGCACATGTCATGAAGAAAAATTAGCATCATTATTACGGACATTGAAATGTAAACTTTTGTTCAATTCATCTGTACTTAGACAATTTAGCGGTAGATCATCTCCCCCTTTATAAGTAGTCGGCCCATAAGATGGAGCACTATTTAACATCTGAATGTTTTCAGATAGCATTGATCGTAGAAAGTCTAATCAAGATTATTCTACACAAATCAGATCAATTCAACCAAACAAGGTTTATAAACGTTTACATAAATAGTAACATACATCAAATAGGAATAAAATAAGCTCAATAGAGACGATCTGCCGATACTGCATGGGGTCATTGGGAACATCTGCAGCAACTGCACACAAATCTCGGCTGAACGGTGAGAAGACGTACGAGCGACACAGCGATGTGCGAGCTACGGAGTTACGACAAAACTAGCGCGCGACGTAATGGCTGCTATTCGTATAACTATATGATGTGGAACCGGGATAACCAATATATAATAAATGTGGCATTTAAATCACTCTTCATGCTTTGCTACAAAATTAATCGTATCGGAATGGAAATTATTCCATTAATTGCTCGTTGTAATGGAAAGCGCTTGCGGTGAAATGTGCATTTTATACTAAAAAGAGGTCTCGAAACAAATTATAAGGGTGTCAAATGAAAGCTGACAATTCGGTTACAAAGACAATTGCGCGGCTGAAAAAACAGTAATATTCTTGCTATTTGTAGCTTCGCAAATAATATATATGAACAGGTGATACCGCCCATTCATTACTTTAAAGACATTGCAAAGTATTACTTTAAAGACTATTATTCATTACTTTAAAGACTCTCATGCAGCATGAAATGTTCCCGACAAAGCCTTCCTTAAATACTTCGTGGCAGCATCAATGTGGAGTCAAAACTATCAAATAATAAGGACAAAAATGAAGGCACGTGAGCCTAAACCAGAGCGTTGGCAGGCAATCGCGTGCGACGGCAAACATATAAGCAAGTCGAGACTTAAGCCAAGGCACAAGCGTCAATATGACAACACACATTCGGTGGTGTACAACAAACGCACTTGTACAATAAACTCTGACAAGACGTAAGTACAAATACGCATGACCAGCACAGATGCATCCGACGGCACACACACACACACATGCCTAGACTAAACAAGCTCATTACAAACACACATACGCATCAATGGACCACACACAGATAAGCTCGTCACAAACACCCAGAATACATCTGAATTAAATCTAGACCAAAGCATAAGCTCGTCTCTTAACACACATACAACACACACACACACAAACACGCCAATAGACCACCACACAAGCTAGTCATTAACGCACACATAACACACATACGCAACAGTAGACCACCACACAAGCTCGTCACTAACGCACACATACGCATCAGTAGACCACCACACAAGCTAGTCACTAACGCACACATACGCTTCAGTAGACCACCACACAAGCTAGTCACTAACGCACACAGACGCATCAGTAGACCACCACACAAGCTAGTCACTAACGCACACATAACACACATACGCATCAGTAGACCACCACACAAGCTAACCATCAACACACAAGCAAATCGGTCCAAGGTCCGGACACTTCACGTCAGGGCCAGTGCATTGCACAGATTTTGCGACGCTACGAGGAACTTTGAAGCGCACAATTCCTGAACAAACTTGGTGGTCGCTTGCTAAACTATACGATGTAATCAAGGGTACGTTTAAAAACCAATATAATTAACCATTGGATCCAATTAATGACGAGACTTAATTCCACCAAAAATTGTAAGAATGAGATGACTGATAACTCAAAAAAAAAAGAAACCGTCAAAAGGTACATCAAATTTCCATAGATAATTTTACTGGAGAAAGGGGCAAGATTTACTAGAACTGAAACACTTAAGGCGCCACAACTGAATGGCGACTGCTCCTCAACAATAGTATTGATAATGATATACAATTAATACAAGATGACAAGATTACCGAATAGAATTTGGAAGCGAGACTGGCAGCGTCTGCCTCGGTGTACCAAGAGTAGATTTGTAATATAAACTAATAAATGTTTAATGATCAACAATTACTCATTGTCAACGTTTTCAACGTACTCATTGCTCCATGTTTTCTACTCTATAAGGGATAATGATAACAGGCCGTGACAGCATCACTTGCACTGCATGATGATGGCTTCAGTGATGCAGCACACTGGTTGGTGGTGATGTAGTTGCGGTCATGGCTATACATGACCATGACAAGGCCATGGCTATACATGAAGCATCATTAGAGTGGCGGCAGTAGGTCTATGGATGAAGATGCTACTCAGCAGTGATTGCGACGAGAGATACAATTGTAGCGCACGCAGCATCTGCAACACGTTGAGAATAAACTACACAGCAGGGGCAGTGATCGCATTAAATGCTGCAGCAACATAAACAGCAGCAGTACACGCTGCAGCAACAACAGACGAGCAGCAGCAGCAGCCAAGCAGCAGCGGCAGCAGCAGCAGCAGCAGCAGCAGCAGCAGCAGCAGCAGCTGCGCCGGAAATGAGGAGTGGTGGTGCGAGGGCGTCTTGGGGGTGAAGGGCGGGTGAGGGCATTCCTCCCTTAGTTGGGACGAGAAGGAAGAAGGAGAAGGTGAAGAGGGAGAAGGTGAAGAGGGAAGAGAGGAAGAGGGAAGAGGGAGAAGGTGAAGAGAGAGAAGGTGAAGAAGGAGAAGGCGAAGAGTGAGAAGATGAAGAGAGAGAAGGTGAAGAGAGAGAAGGTGAAGAGGGAGAAGGTGAAGAGGGAGGAGGTGAAGAGGGAGAAGGTGAAAGAAAGACAATGAGTGAATAGAGGATGCAGAGGAATAGGGAGGAGGAAACGGCCACACTACCAAGTGAAGCGAACACAAGCCAAATACATGCACGTTAAGTTTCCACAGCTGGCAAGCTTCAGTTAGCTTAATTGAACAAGACAAATGTATCGGAGACAATATTAACCAGTGACGACTTCCATCGTCCATGCACTAAATTAAAATAAATCAATAAACATCAAAATTTCGCAACTTTATCTCCCTTTCAAGGGGTAAAGGAAATCTGACAACATTTTTCAAACTTTTCAAGCACAAATGACGTGACCTAAAGGTCATGCAAGCAGAAAAGGAGAAAGTACATGTGGGCCGCTCAGGGCAGTGAACACGTGTGGAGACACTCGGTCACAAGTGTGGAGACACTCGGTCACAAGTGTGGAGACACTCGGTCACAAGTGTGGAGACACTCGGTACACTGTCTCTTATACACATCTAGATGTGTATAAGAGACAGGTACTAAGGCGCTCTTTGCTCACCATAAACTCGATATGGAAGCAGTCTGGGTTGGAGAGGTACTGTACTAAGGCGCTCTTTGCTCACCATAAATTCGATATGGAAGCAGTCTGGGTTGGAGAAGTATTGCATTAAGGTATAGAAGCGGTGAGGGTCTCCGCAGGTCTCCTTGAAGTTATCGAAGGCGTTTAGTATCATGTGGTGGCCGCCCTTGACTAGGCAGATGGCCGCCAGCAGCTCCAGCACCAGGGCTTTTGTTCTGGTGACAAATGAAAACATGAGTCATGAGCATATAAACAAACATGTGTAAACATGATGAGAACGCAGCACGTGACTTGAAGCAGTAACTAAGAATTCATGAAGTAGTAACTAAGCAGTAAAGTAAAGAATGAAGCAGTAACTAAGCAGTAAGTAGAGAATGAAGCAGTAACTAAGCAGTCTCGAAATCTCAGGCGCTATGCTAAATTTTAAAGGTCGATCGGTCGACAGCAGATATGTTTAGCAAGACACACACGCCCGTCTTACTGTGGTAAAATGTGGACATTGTTTGACCCATGTCATGTAAGTCTTGTAGCACTTGGAATTATCTGGGAAACTTTGATGTCTAATTAAGAACAGCGAGAGAAACACGTTAAAATGTATACCTAGCTAAATTTTAAATACGCAATAAGCGAGACATGATGAGATCTCATTACAATCACAACTTGATTTTGAAACTGAACTGGGTATTTCATAGTCGTCAGTTTAGTGTGGTCCATCACGTCATTTCAACACTTGTGGATGTTATTTTAATATCAAACGAGCATAAATAACTATTTAATCAGGTGCAAATACGATTTCAACGAAATGTATTTCATATTTAAAGTGTGCTCGACATTGATTTTAACCCTTCGCCGTAGAAACGGCCAAGGATAGCTGTGCCATGGAGCCGTCACTCTTGGTTAGAGTTTTGTTTTTGACTAGCGTGTTTAAATGGACACGAAAAAAGAATACAATAAATGGCACAGTCGACTTTAACTATAAAGTTCGTGAATTTTGATGCTTGAGTCAGGAAATGCTCGTTCCTCACTGAACCAATTCTAGTGATAGTTAAACTATGTGCAAGTTTACATAATCTTTCAGTTTGCAGGAGCTCACAAACTGTAATATGAGGAAATGAAGAGGATAGGAACAAAAGGTCGGGGAGGGATGAGGAATTGGGGAGTACGGGGGAGGATAGGGACGAGACTGGCGGGGTGGTTAGGTTAGGTGGGAGGCGGGGTGGCCCAGTGGTTACAGTTCAGAGTACCAGGATTGGCGCAGAGAGGCGCAGGTTCGATCCCAGCTCTGTGCGCCAGTTTCTGGCCAGAATCGGCGAGGAGGCCGGGCGGTTAAGCACAGCAGAATTGTAGCAGCTAGTTGCGAGTTCGAGACAGCAACAAGCTGCGAATTTTCTGCGATGTTAAGAATCGGCGAGAGGCCAACGGCCTAATAAACGCTGAAACCGCTTTATTATTATTATTATTACCTGTAGCTGTGGTGGTTGAGGCTCAGTGCGATGCAGTTGATCGCCTCCCGGTGGTCGAATACTAAATTGAAGCCGTACTGAAGGGAAGAAATAGATACTTCGATTACAGGCACTCCGAAGCAAGGGAACAAATAATTGATTAAGGGCAAGGAATTCAGGATTAACAAAATAAAAAGATATTAAACCTGGTGCTGATGAACTTTTCAGTCTCCAACGCCAAACGGCCGACGACGGATTGGATATCAAACGACAATCTATAACATGTCCGTGCAACATAAACTAAGATCATTTATTGGCTGCAATCGAAAACTAACTAAGGATTTAAAAACAACGAAAATGACACCAAATTCACATATTTTTAGTAACAAAATTTTGTACGAATGCTGCACGATTACTTAACAAAACTGAATCACTTCTAAACTCGTGAAGGAGCTGGCCTTTGAAACGTATTAATTGAAATTGCGGTGAATAGTATTGGAATTTGTTTTATTTGCCTTTAAATTATCACGGATAAATAATTGAAGAATAAAGCACTAGAGCATACCTTATTGTTCATGATGGCCCGCATGCACATAATGCACACATGAATGTCGTCTTTACTGTCGCCCATGTTATTTGCATTTAAATTCTCAAATATAAATAATTGAAGAATAAAGCACTAGAGCATACCTTATTGTTCATGATGGCCCGCATGCACATAATGCACACATGAATGTCGTCTTTGCTGTCGCCCATGTTGAGCTTCTGAACATGTCTGGAGGCTCGCTTCATCCTGGGGCTGTTGAGGCGGTCTAGCGATGGTCTGTTGTTGCTGCCGCCGCTGTTGCTTTGGTTCTCTGAGCCTGAGTCGTCGTCCATACTCTCCCGTACACGCTGCTCGTGTCTGTAACAAACGCTCATCTTAGATACAGACTACATGATGCAGACTATGTTACAATGATTCTGCAACAAACGCTCATCTTAGTGAGGGTTACAGACTATATGATACAGACAATGATGTTACAATAATGGCCTCCCACATACGGTACTCTCCCGTACACGCTGCTCGTGTCTGTAACAAACGATCATATTAGTTACAGACCACATGATGCAGACTATGATGTTACAATGATGGCCTCTCACGTGCTTTCACGTACACGCTGCTCGTGTCTGTAACAAACGCTATCTTAGTTACAGACTATATGATGCAGACTATGTTATAATGATTCTGCAACAAACGCTCATCTTAGTGAGGATTACAGACTATATGATACAGACTATGTTACATTGATGGCCTCCCACATACTCTCACGTACACGCTGCTCGTGTCTGCAATTAACGCTCATCTTAGTGAGGGTTACAGACTACGGTATATGATACAGACTATGTTACAATGATGGCCTCCCACATACGGTACTCTCACGTACACGCTGCTCGTGTCTGTACAAACCTTGTGTGTTTCAGTTTCAGGTACAAACACTACAGCTACAAACAACGCAGTTACAGGCTATGAAGTTACTGAAAATGCTGTTATAGCCAAATCAGTTTTAGACAATACAGATAAAACAGTACAATCTAAACAAGGCGGCTAGACTGAATACAGTTACGAACATCGATTACTGACAACGTGGTATAAAGAGATATGAACGAAACATCACGTGCTAATAAGAAGCATATTATGGTAGGGCAGATGGGACCTCGCATAATATGCATCATGAGGCGGACGGTGAGGCAAGTGAGGGCACGAGGGTTCTCACCTCAACATCATGAGGCGGAAGGTGAGGCAAGTGAGGGCACGAGGGTTCTCACCTCAACATCATGAGGCAGAAGGTGAGGCAAGTGAGGGCACGAGGGTTCTCACCTGAGCATCATGAGGCGGAAGGCGAGGCAAGTGAGGGCACGAGGTTCTCACCTCAGCATCATGAGGCGGAAGGTGAGGCAAGTGAGGGCACGAGGGTTCTCACCTCATCATCATGAGGCGGAAGGTGAGGCAAGTGAGGGCACGAGGGTTCTCACCTCAGCATCATGAGGCGGAAG
>NW_025932738.1:0-2370 GCF_000764305.2 Hyalella azteca
TTTGTACCCACACTTTACCCCCTTTCCCTTTATACCCACATTTTACGCCATTTGTACCCACACTTTACCCCCTTTCCCTTTATACCCACACTTTACCCCCTTTATACCCATACTTTACCCCCTTTGTACCCACACTTTACCCCCTTTGTACCCACACTTTACCCCCTTTGTACCCACACTTTACCCCCTTTGTACCCACACTTTACCCCCCTTTCACTTTATACCCACACTTTACCCCCTTTGTACCCTGACTTGTGCCCAAATATCTGCCAATCAGGGCCTTGTCAGGTTACCACATTCGCTCTCCTGGAAAGCTTGTGCAGCAGGGGGCAGAGGGCCTTAGTTCCCCTGTGATGCCGTTATCGGTCAGGGGCCATAATTTCAAAACTCGCTAAGTGAACGTAAGTACTTACGTTCTATTTTCTTGTCTATGATTGGTGGATTTTGCTTGAAAGACCGTCAATGATTGGCTGATGAACTTACGATCTCGTAATTTTTTTTGAAAGTATGGGCCCAGGGCGAGAAGTTATGGTCTCCATGCATGTACAGTCAACAAGCGCGTAGAGCAAACAATTTTGGAGCAAGCTCTACGCATTTCTGAAGCATGCGTATGCATAGAACTGCACATTTCTGAAGCATGCATATGCATAGAACTGCGCATTTCTGAAGCATGCGTATGCATAGAACTGCACATTTCTGAAGCATGCATATGCATAGAACTGCACATTTCTGAAGCATGCATATGCATAGAACTGCACATTTCTGAAGCATGCGTATGCATAGAACTGCGAATTTCTGAAGCATGCATATGCATATAACTGTGCATTTCTGAAGCATGCGTATGCATAGAACTGTGCATTTCTGAAGCATGCGTACGCAGAGAACTGTGCATTTCTGAAGCATGCGTGTGCATAGAACTGCGCATTTCTGAAGCATGCGTGTGCATAGAACTGCGCATTTCTGAAGCATGCGTATGCATAGAACTGCACATTTCTGAAGCATGCGTATGCATAGAACTGCGCATTACTGAAGCATGCGTATGCATAGAACTGCACATTTCTGAAGCATGCGTATGCATAAAACTGCACATTTCTGAAGCATGCGTATGCATAGAACTGCGCATTACTGAAGCATGCGTATGCATAGAACTGCGCATTTCTGAAGCATGCGTATGCATAGAACTGCACATTTCTGAAGCATGCGTATGCATAGAACTGCACATTTCTGAAGCATGCGTATGCATAGAACTGCGCATTACTGAAGCATGCGTATGCATAGAACTGCGCATTTCTGAAGCATGCGTATGCATAGAACTGCGCATTTCTGAAGCATGCGTATGCATAGAACTGCGCATTTCTGAAGCATGCGTATGCATAGAACTGCACATTTCTGAAGCATGCGTATGCATAGAACTGCGCATTTCTGAAGCATGCGTATGCATAGAACTGCACATTTCTGAAGCATGCGTATGCATAGAACTGCGCATTTCTGAAGCATGCGTATGCATAGAACTGCACATTTCTGAAGCATGCGTATGCATAGAACTGCGCATTTCTGAAGCATGCGTATGCATAGAACTGCACATTTCTGAAGCATGCGTATGCATAGAACTGCGCATTTCTGAAGCATGCGTATGCATAGAACTGCACATTTCTGAAGCATGCGTATGCATAGAACTGCGCATTTCTGAAGCATGCGTATGCATAGAACTGCACATTTCTGAAGCATGCGTATGCATAGAACTGCGCNGGCAGGTAGTGACGCTAGTCCTGTCTCTTATACACATCTAGATGTGTATAAGAGACAGACGTAATGGAGCGGTGATGGCATATACATCACGTAATGGAGCGGTGATGGCATATACATCACGTAATGGAGCGGTGATGGCATATACATCACGTAATGGAGCGGTGATGGTATGTATAACAAATCATTCTCCATTAACTTAATTTCATTCTTAATTATGAAACTCGCAATACGAATTATAAGTCCTTCAGTTGAATTCAAGGCTCTAGTGAAAAATACAATAAAGTAATACAATTAAGTAACAAAACACAAATAATGCGGTAAAGTAACAAGTAATACAGTGAAATAATATATTAGAATAATAAAATGTGCAGAAGAAACTAGTGACGTAACATTATAATAAGAAAAATGTAGTTAGCTAGCATTACATTAAGGCTATAAATGCTAACGTGACTCCGCCTGAGCCTTACAAGGCCTCCTGCCTGCTGAGGCCCGGCCACAGTCCTCAGTTCTCTTTAGAGAGCTGCTCTCACTTGAGGAGAGCTGCTCTCACTTGAGGAGAGCTGCTCTCACTTGAGGAGAGCAGCTCTCACTTGAGGAGAGCAGCTCTCACTTGAGGAGAGC
>NW_025932738.1:3362-5818 GCF_000764305.2 Hyalella azteca
CCATTCAGTGGCAGGTGGTGACGCTAGTGTCACGTTCACCATCTGCCATTCAGTGGCAGGTGGTGACGCTAGTGTCACGTTCACCATCTACCATTCAGTGGCAGGTGGTGACGCTAGTGTCACGTTCACCAGCTGCCATTCAGTGGCAGGTGGTGACGCTAGTGTCACGTTCACCAGCTGCCATTCAGTGGCAGGTGGTGACGCTAGTGTCACGTTCACCATCTACCATTCAGTGGCAGATGGTGACGCTAGTGTCACGTTCACCATCTGCCATTCAGTGGGAGGTGGTGACGCTAGTGTCACGTTCACCATCTGCCATTCAGTGGCAGATGGTGACGCTAGTGTCACGTTCACCACCTGCCATTTCATTACTCAGGACGAAAAGTTCAGAGAAAAAAACATGGCTTCTATAAAACTGGATCGTGATTTGGTGGCAGCCGTTACGGGCGCTCCCACGCGGCACACAAAACCTGGTAACCATACAGGTATTGATGGCAGGGTTATACACGGCCAGCCTGTAGCTTCTCATTGGCCGCCGATAAGTCGGCCTAGATTTCTAGGCAGGGATCAGCGTGGGAAGATGTCGTTGTGGGGGGACCCAAGACTTTGGTGCTATAAAAGACTTTGGTGCAAGACTTTGGTGCTATAAAAGACTTTGGTGCAAGACTTTGGTGCAAGACTTTGGTGCTATAAAAGACTTTGGTGCTATAAAAGATTTTGGTGCAAGACTTTGGTGCTAGTCTTGTGCATGACACTGCACCGCTGTACAAGAAAGAAGAAAGAAAGAGAATATAATAGAAGAGAGTACAGCAAGAGCCTTCACAGCTCATCAGTACAGTGCTAATCAGTGCAGTACAGCTGACGGTCCAGTCCAGTGTGACCACTGAGATTCTGCCACGTGGAGAACACTGCAGTGTAGGCCTGCACACCTCAGTGCACTAGTGTAATTAAATAACTAGTGTGCCTACTGGGTATGATAATGACTATAGTGAACTAGTCAGGGCAGAACTCCACTATATAGAGCACTCTAGTAGATAGATAAAACTATATATGGTTAATCTACTCAACTAGTAACCTAAAAAATATAACTCAGTACTCACTGCAGTGAGTGACAGAGAGAGCATTTCTCGTCGACGAAAACGTGAACTCACGGACGGACAGACGGACGGACAGACAGACGAACATGGCGAGCACAATAGTGCATTATATGCATAAATGAGAAAATGCGCTAAAAAAACATTTAAATAAATAAATAACTAATTGATAAGTTGTCACCATAATTGTCGTGTTGATATTGCAAAACGATTACCGTGTTGATATTGCCAAAACGATTTCCGCATAGGTGTCAGCTCGCTGGATTTCTTAAAATCTATATTTATAGATTTCAAACATTAGAAGGCATAACACAATAAAGACAGCGTAGAGAGAAAATTCGCACATAACTGGCGTGACCATCACCCGCATCACCACCATCACCGCAAGACTTTCCCCGCTACAGTTTCTCTGGTAGATCTGTGCCCTGCAGCTGTGTAGCAGCTGTACGCCCTGCTCAGAGCAACTGTACAGTGTACAAGTGTACAAACAGCTGTAAGCAGCTCCTTGTGCAGCTGTAACTGCGTTTTCGGCAGCTGTAGGGGCACAATGCGGCAGCTGTAGGGGCACAATGCGGCAGCTGTAGGGGCACAATGCGGCAGCTGTAGGGGCACAATGCAACAGCTGTAGGGGCACAATTCGGCAGCTGTAGGGGCACAATGCAACAGCTGTAGGGGCACAATTCGGCAGCTGTAGGGGCACACTTCGGCAGCTGTAGGGGCACACTTCGGCAGCTGTAGGGGCACAATGCGGCAGCTATAAGGGCACAATGCGGCAGCTGTAGGGACACAATGCGGCAGCTATAAGGGCACAATGCGGCAGCTGTAGGGACACAATGCGGCAGCTATAGTGGCACAATGTAGCAGCTGTATCAGTGGTATCGGCAGCTGTAGGGGCACAATGCGGCAGCTGTAGGGGCACAATGCAACAGCTGTAGGGGCACAATGCGGCAGCTGTAGGGGCACAATGCAACAGCTGTAGGGGCACACTTCGGCAGCTGTAGGGGCACACTTCGGCAGCTGTAGGGGCACAATGCGGCAGCTGTAGGGGCACAATGCGGCAGCTATAAGTGCACAATGCGGCAGCTGTAGGGGCACAATGCAGCAGCTGTAGGGGCACAATACGACAGCTGTAGGGGCACAATACGACAGCTGTAGGGGCACAATGCGGCAGCTGTAGGGGCACAATGCGGCAGCTGTAGGGGCACAATGCGGCAGCTGTAGGGGCACAATGCGGCAGCTGTAGGGGCACAATGCGGCAGCTGTAAGGGCACAATGCGGCAGCTGTAAGGGCACAATGCGGCAGCTGTAGGGGCACAATACGGCAGCTGTAGGGGCACAATACGACAGCTGTAGGGGCACAAT
>NW_025932738.1:6474-10442 GCF_000764305.2 Hyalella azteca
GCAGCTGTAGGGGCACAACACGGCAGCTGTAAGGGCACAATGCTGCAGCTATAGGGGCACAACACGGCAGCTGTAGGGGCACAACACGGCAGCTGTAAGGGCACAATGCTGCAGCTGTAGGGGCACAACACGGCAGCTGTAGGGGCACAACACGGCAGCTGTAGGGGCACCTGGTCGCTTGCTCCCACCATGACAGCGATGCCGCAATTAAGCGTAAAAACTTGACGAGCAAATGAACTATGAGAATAATTAATTAAGAATGCAATGAAATAAAGGCGAATTAAGACAACGAAAGATAAATTGAGATGTCAATTAAAATCAAAGCTCAGTGACTAGCAGCTCAGTGATTATCAGCTGACCAATTATCAGCTGAGTGATTATCAGCTGACCAATTATCAGCTGAGTGATTATCAGCTGACCAATTATCAGCTGAGTGATTATCAGCTGACCAATAATCAGCTGAGTGATTTTCAGCTGACCAATTATCAGCTGACCAATAATCAGCTGAGTGATTATCAGCTGACCAATAATCAGCTGAGTGATTATCAGCTGACCAATTATCAACTGAGTGATTATCAGCTGACCAATTATCAGCTCAGTGATTATCAGCTGACCAATTATCAGCTGACCAATTATCAGCTCAGTGATTATCAGCTGACCAAAAGCGATTATCAGCTGACCAATTATCAGCTGACCAATTATCAGCTGAGTGATTATCAGCTCAGCGATTATCAGCTGACCAATTATCAGCTGACCAATTATCAGCTGAGTGATTATCAGCTCAGCGATTATCAGCTGATCAATTATCAGCTGACCAATTATCAGCTGATCAATTATCAGCTGATCAATTATCAGCTCACCAATTATCAGCTGAGTGATTATCAGCTCAGTGATTATCAGCTGACCAATTATCAGCTGACCAATTATCAGCTGAGTGATTATCAGCTCAGTGATTATCAGCTGATCAATTATCAGCTGACAGTGGCGCCCACAAGCCGTCATCACGCGGCGTGCCAGCGCAAGAGTTTGGCTCAAGAATCAGAAGAGAAAGTGAGCGATGCAATCAGACGAAAGTGATCAATTAGAGCCCGAAAGTGAGACATTTGAGCAGCAAGGTGAGCAATTTGAGCGGGTAAGATAGCAGATTTGTGAGTAGGAAAGCACGTGACAGTCCACACGTGGGCACGAGTCCCTAGCTTCAGCACGAGACCACAGCAAAGGGCCTATACAACCGATACCTACGCGGGATATTGAAGTCCCCCCTCCATTATCAGGCTGGAGCTAGATCTAGATCACCCAGTGTATATTAACTCCTAAATTAAATATAGTGATAAATAATAGTAACTCCTAAATAAAATCAACTGATAAATAATGTTAACTCCTAAATAAAATCAACTGATAAATAATGTTAACTCCTAAATAAAATCAACTGATAAATAATAGTAACTCCTAAGTAATATCATCTGATCAATAATAGTGACTGAGCGTCTGATGCCCTCATGCCTCGTCAACTGCCACGTCTACAACTGATTTTCCGACCGGCGTCAGGCTGCAAAAACAGGATTGCCATGATGGGATTGCTAAAGCAGGATTGTCATACTCACTCCATAGCAGGATTGTCATGACAGGATTGCCAGAGCCGTCCTCATGCCAGGAGCCGACCACATTACACGCATACCTTGACCAAACACGGCGCATAAGCACCAACATGAACTGCTGCTGCTGCTGCTGCTGCTGCTGCTGCTGCGTGCCCACGCATACACTTACAGCAGCTTGCTGCACGCACTACCTGCAATACAGGGCCCATACTTTCAAAAAAAAGTTAAGAGATCGTAAGTTCATCAACCAAACATTGGCGGCCTTTCAAGCAAAATCCACCAATCATGGACAAGAAAATAGAGCGTAAGTACTTACGTTCACTTAGCGAGTTTTGAAAGTAAGGCCCACACCAGCCGTGTTGACACACACCAGCCGTGTTGACACACACCAGCCGTGTTGACACACCCCAGCCGTGTTGACACACACCAGCCGTGTTGACACACACCAGCCGTGTTGACACACACCAGCCGTGTTGACACACACCAGCCGTGTTGACACACACCAGCCGTGTTGACACACACCAGCCGTGTTGACACACACCAGCCGTGTTGACACACACCAGCCGTGTTGACACACACCAGCCGTGTTGACACACACCAGCCGTGTTGACACACACCAGCCGTGTTGACACACACCAGCCGTGTTGACACACACCAGCCGTGTTGACACACACCAGCCGTGTTGACACACACCAGCCGTGTTGACACACACCAGCCGTGTTGACACACACCAGCCGTGTTGACACACACCAGCCGTGTTGACACACACCAGCCGTGTTGACACACACCAGCCGTGTTGACACACACCAGCCGTGTTGACACACACCAGCCGTGTTGACACACACCAGCCGTGTTGACACACACCAGCCGTGTTGACACACACCAGCCGTGTTGACACACACCAGCCGTGTTGACACACACCAGCCGTGTTGACACACACCAGCCGTGTTGACACACACCAGCCGTGTTGACACACACCAGCCGTGTTGACACACACCAGCCGTGTTGACACACACCAGCCGTGTTGACACACACCAGCCGTGTTGACACACACCAGCCGTGTTGACACACACCAGCCGTGTTGACACACACCAGCCGTGTTGACACACACCAGCCGTGTTGACACACACCAGCCGTGTTGACACACACCAGCCGTGTTGACACACACCAGCCGTGTTGACACACACCAGCCGTGTTGACNCGTACATACTGATTAGCTGCGTGCACCTTAATGAGCTGCGTACGTACTGATTAGCTGCGTGCACCTTAATGAGCTGCGTACATACTGATTTGCTGCGTGCACCTTAATGAGCTGCGTACGTACTGATTAGCTGCGTGCACCTTAATGAGCTGCGTACATACTGATTAGCTGCGTGCACCTTAATGAGCTGCGTACATACTGATTAGCTGCGTGCACCTTAATGAGCTGCGTACATACTGATTAGCTGCGTGCACCTTAATGAGCTGCGTACACACTGATTAGCTGTGTACACCTAAATGAGCCACGCACGTCTTAATGAGCTGCGTACACACTGATTAGCTGCATACACCTTAATGAGCCACGCAGGTCTTAATGAGCTGCGTACACACTGATTAGCTGCGAAAACCTTAATGAGCTGCGTACATACTGATTAGCTGCGTGCACCTTAATGAGCTGCGTACACTGCTTAGCGACGTACGCCCTAATGAGCTGCGTACGCCCTAATGAGCTGCCTACGCCCTAATGAGCTGCCTACGCCTTAATGAGCTGCTTACGCCTTAATGAGCTGCCTACGCCTTAATGAGCTGCGTACGCCTTAATGAGCTGCGTACGTTAATGAGCTGCCTACGCCTTAATGAGCTGCCAACGCCTTAATGAGCTGCCTACGCCTTAATGAGCTGCTTACGCCTTAATGAGCTGCCTACGCCTTAATGAGCTGCGTACGCCTTAATGAGCTGCGTACGCCTTAATGAGCTGCCTACGCCTTAATGAGCTGCCAACGCCTTAATGAGCTGCCTGCGTCCTAATGAGCTGCCAACGCCTTAATGAGCTGCCTACGTCCTAATGAGCTGCCTACGTCCTAATGAGCTGCTTACGCCTTAATGAGCTGCCTACGCCTTAATGAGCTGCGTACGCCTTAATGAGCTGCCTACGCCTTAATGAGCTGCGTACGTCTTAATGAGCTGCGTAAACTTGGGCCGCCGCACCTGCGTTCTGACCCCCCGCAGGTCACCGCTCCATTCCTGTCTCTTATACACATCTAGATGTGTATAAGAGACAGCTGTAGGGGCACAATGCGGCAGCTGTAGGGGCACAATGCGGCAGCTGTAAGGGCACAATGCGGCAGCTGTAGGGGCACAATGCGGCAGCTGTAGGGGCACAATGCGGCA
>NW_025932738.1:10692-19793 GCF_000764305.2 Hyalella azteca
CACCACCAGCACCACCACCACCACCATCACCACCAGCACCACCACCACCACCATCACCACCATCACCACCAGCACCACTACTACCACTACCACCACCACCACCATCACCACCAGCACCACCACCACCACCATCACCACCAGCATCACCATCATCACCATCATCACCATCACCACCACCAGCACCACCAGCACCTCCACCACCACCACCACCACCAGCAGCAGAAGCAATGGACCGGAGCAGGTGAGGTCAGTGAGCAGGTGTGCGCCCTCGGGGGCATTCCTGAGGGCAGCTACCCCACCTGCCCCACCACCACCACATGCCCCACCACCACCACCATCACCACCACCACCACCACGCGGCTGCCCACTCTCGTATTTTTCACCACAAACAGCAAGAAACAGCAACGAAAACAGCAACAAACATCGCGTTTCAGCACAAACAGCAACAAACATCGTGTTTCACCACAAACAGAAAAAAAGAAACAAACATTGCGTTTGTAACACAAACACGAAAGAAAGTAAGTCTCGTGCTTGTTAGTTATAGAATAATTGAAAATTACGATGTCAGTAAGCCAAAACATCGCGTTTGCAGTAGGTAAATAAAAACATAAAATATATGTTAGCCGACAAGAAGAAATGGACATAGTTTTAGTTATTATTTACGCAGGAATTATTGACAGGATTAAAACACTGAGATCGCGTCTGTCAGTCCAGACTCAAACTGAAAGAAACCATGCGTATTTTATCTCAAACACAAGCGAAAACAGCCTTGCAACCTTTCATTGCTGGCAATATTCTGGTCCACCTTTTGCTTAAAGTTGGCTAAAATTACTGTACATAAAGTTCAGTACAAGTAGATGCGTGTGATGCAGGATGACACGTCAAAGTTTCAGTATCGTTAGTAAATAAGATTACCAGTACAGGGCACGTAACTACGTTGCTAAAGCCATCATGGCAGCGAGATGTTGGCTTGCCTAACGAGCTGCGACCATAAAATTTTTTGTAAGCGTTCTCAAGCTCATATTTTATAATTTTTTGATATACCGTGTCTGATAGTATACGAGATATATAACCATTTCTGATAAAAAAAATTGCTTCATTGAACCAACTCAACATCCTTGGCGTCCTGGTGAAAATCGCCGTGCAGCGCCATTGACTTTCATGCAGCAACATGAATTTATAACATGTATCTATGCTACATGTAGCAGCTACATGAAGCATCATACAGCACCATGTAGTAGCATACAGAACCTAGCAGCAACATGTAGCATCATACAGCAACATGTAGCACCATATAGAGCCTTGCAGCAACATGTAGCATCATAAAGCAACATGTACAGCAGCTTGTAGCAACATGTATCCTTGGTATCCTTCGTGGGACCCAAAGGTACCAAATGACTACTACGGACGTAGCAGTCCCAGGCCACGCTGGAGTGTCGCCTCTTTAGTATTCTGCCGCCTTCAGCACCCAGCAGGCAGGTCGTCCTAGCTGCCTATGTACAGTAATGCTGCAAGGTGCTGTACTACATAGTGCAGCACAGTGCTGCACCGTGCAGCACCGTGCAGCACCACGGTCCAGTCATTACCCGCGTATACGTGACACGCCGGCGGGCGGTTCTTCGCTTCTCGCGATTGCGTCGCGCGGCGGCGGCTGACCGGCAGTGGCGCTCCATGACACTGCAGCGACTGCGCATGTTCATGCGACGTTTGCGCATGTTCATGCGACGTTTACGCTTGTCCATGCGACGTTTGCGCATGTTCATGCGACGGCTGCGCATGACCATGCAAAGACTGTGCATGACCATGGCACGACTGATCATAGCCATGCGACAGCTACGCATGAGCATGCGGCAGCTGCGCATGAGCATGCGGCAGCTACGCATGAGCATGCGGCAGCTGCGCATGAGCATGCGACAGCTACGCATGAGCATGCGGCAGCTGCGCATGAGCATGCGGCAGCTACGCATGAGCATGCGGCAGCTGCGCATGAGCATGCGGCAGCTACGCATGAGCATGCGGCAGCTGCGCATGAGCATGCGGCAGCTGCGCATGAGCATGCGGCAGCTGCGCATGAGCATGCGGCAGCTGCGCATGAGCATGCGGCAGCTGCGCATGAGCATGAAGCAACACAGCAAGTGGTGGGGAATTCAACGCTGCAGAGGAGCAGATCCGCCCCTGGGGGGTGCCGCCCCTCCCTCTCCCAACAACCCCTTGTGGAGACTCCAACCTGTTTCAGTTTGTCTATAATTTAAGTCCATGTGTGGCAAAAAATAAGTATATTCGTTAAACTGATGAAACTTATGAACATAGTATCCTTTTTTACGTTTATAGTCGTATTCACAAATGTTCGTAATATTCTAAAATATGTCAAATACTTGCGAGAAGCAACCGGGAATTTTTGCTTTTTGCATTAATGTAAATTGCAGTAAATTGAAGCAAAAACACGCACAAAAAATCACATGCAAAAACACACGTATACACAGACACAGATGCAAGGCCTCTACAAAAACACAAACACACAGACACAGACACACACGCACACACACACATACACAGCAGGCCGTACACACACACACGCACATACACACACACACAGCAAGGCCGTACACACACACAGACACAGACACAGACACACACAGAGTGTCTGTATTGAAGAACGACATGCCGTGAACTGAAGAGAATATCGCGTGCAACAGTATAGCATCAGTGCCAGATGCAGCTGCGGTATCAGGTGCAGCATCAGATGCATTAGCAATGCAAGGTAAAAAGCAACAGGTGCAGTAGCAACAGTGCCAGGTGAACTGGCAACAAGTGCAGTAGCAGCAGTGTCAGGTGAACAAGCAGCAAGTGCCACAGGAGTGCCAGCACATTAGCAAACAGTGCCTGTCGCGCATGGCAAGGCTCATTGCAACGATCAAGGCCGCTCGGCCCTACAGGGATGACATCATACCAGGCTAGGGAGGTTAGGTAAACAGAACACGGCCATGGCACGGTCATAACACGGCCAAAACATGCCCATAACACGGTCAAATCACGGCCATAACATGGTCATGACACGGCCACACGGTCATGACACGGCCGTAACATGCCCTTATGACCTTAACACATGGCCCATAACATGGCTATGCCATAACGCCTTATGCCCATAACATGGCTTAACACATGGCTAAAACGCGGTGCAGCATAAAAGATCAACTATTGATAATGTAACACAAAGGTCTGTTCGCTAACCTAACAACCAAAACACCACCACCACCGCCAGGTCCCTTGTCTGCAATCTAGCAGGCACGAGCACACCTGTGTCATCTCTTCCTACTGCTACAACGACATACCAAACAACCACTAGCTACAACCACCACCTACTGCAACAACGACATACCAAACAACCACTAGCTGCCACCACCACCTGCTGCAACAACGACATACCAAACAACCACTAGCTGCAACCACCACCTGCTGCAACAACGACATACCAAACAACCACTAGCTGCCACCACCACCTACTGCAACAACGACATGCCAAACAACTACTAGCTGCAACCATCACCGTTGAATCGTTGTTTCGTGATCTTTACAGAAGACTCTTCGAAAACTTTATTGCGACTGCAGAACAACAATAACGTTTCGAGTCAAAATTTTAATTGATTTTTAATTTTTAACGTTTCAAGTCAAAACAATAACGTTTCGAGCCATGTTGAAAGGCACGTCCTGTTACGCAATGATCATGATATAAATTTTATTGTGACTGCAGAAAAACAGTAACGTTTCGAGACAATATTTCATATTTTTGCCAAGTTTAAAGGCACGTCCCGCTACACAATGAGTATGATATATATTTTATTGTGACTGCAGTACAACAGTAACGTATCGAGGTAGTAATTCATATTTTTGCCAAGTTTAAAGGCACGTCCCGCTACACAATGATTATGATATATATTTTATTGTGACTGCAGTACAACAGTAACGTATCGAGGTAGTAATTCATATTTTTGCCAAGTTTAAAGGCACGTCCCGCTATGTAGTGATTATGATATATATTTTATCATGACAACCCACAGTACAACAGGAACGTTTCGAGGCAATATTTCATATTTTTGCCAAGTTTAAAGGCACGTCCCGCTAGACGCGGCGGAAACGCACCTTCGTCGTCACGCTTACGATTTCCGACGCAAGACGCGTCGTCGTCGACAGGAAATAAAATAACGAAATAAAGTTGCGATTGCGAAGAAACTTTCTTCTCACTGTCACTCAATTTACGAGTTATTTTTCAAGAGACTTTCAAAACGGGCAGCAAAGAAGCTATGGAGGTGGCCTACCTTGTAGCTATGGAAAGCGATGGTATAAGAAATTGCAATAAGAAATCATTATAATATAATTATAAAAACATAACGAATGTATGCACTTTTGAATGCATTTGTTCGTGACACACACTGTTTCGCATGGCTACGGATATCCTCCACGTACACGCACGGGTATACCTACATCACTTATTGCAAAATAATGTTAATTAAAAACTGATTACACGGAACATCAGGAATTTATCACATCCCTGCAGTTCAGATAGGAACTCCGAAGGTACCGTCAACCGTGGTGACTTTGGCCAACGTTTATGATTCAACAAATGGCAGCAAAACAGGATCATAAATGTTGGTCAAAGACAGCCCGGTGGCCAAACCCCAGTTGACGGTAACTAGTTTAAACTTCCTATTTCTTTCACTAGGAAAGCAATAATATTTTTGCAGCTGCGATTACATTTAGCAGGTTTTAATGGTAGGTCATGCACATTAAGAGACCCCAGCTGGGTCGCGGACACTGCTTAATGGCCCAATAATAGCAGAGTTAATTAGAGCTCAAATTGAGGTCGGTGGCCGCGTGGTCCGTCGACGTGAGGTTGGAGCTGCATCGTCCACCGCGAAATTCTTTTGAAATCAAGAAACTATGTAAAAAATTTCAAAAAATGGATGAAAATTAATAAGAGCTTTGGACAGACTCGTGAAATACAGGTTTAGGTTCGCCATCACTAAACGGTTAGCTTAACCACGTACCTCAGCGCCAAAATACCATGTACCTCAGCGCCAAAAGTTATATATATAGTACCGGTACCTATTCGGTCGTGACATACCTCGTAGAGGGGTAAGGTTTGATCCCCTTTAGGGACGCCCTTGAGGGAAGACCTGGCGCTCTCCTCCCCGCTGTCGGTGGCGGTGCCCGTGGGGCTCAGCAGGGGCGGTGCCCTTCTACTGACGGGGGCGATACTGAGGGTGTTGGGGGGAGTCATGGCCTCCCCTGTGGTGTTAAGACTAATCGAGGAAAGACCCCTAGCTCCCCCTGAAGAGGTTGTGGTGGTGGTGGGGGTGGTGTTTACACCCATCATGTGGACGACACTACAGGATTGCTGACTCAGCGCGCCTGCAGCTCCCAACTTAGCGTCGTCCAACTTAGCGTCGTGAACATGTTCAACATGTGCACTAGAAACAGCCTCAACATGAGCTTCTCAGCACTAGGGCAGAATTAATCTAATTAATTTCAGTTTAAATTAGCACGTTGAACATACACGTTTAACCTACTCCAAGTTGATTCAACACAGCCGCTCTAAGCGTTTCTCGGTAAATTTCACATGGTTTTTCCTTCAGAAAGTAAAATTTAACTGATAATTACGAATATATTCACTGCTTCAATTTGACATCACGCGATAGTTAGGAAACATGTCTTACTTCCATTCAACACTATAATTTTGACATGACCATATGACAACACTAAATGACAGCAATATACAACATCACAATGTAAGACCACTATTGAACACCACTGTATGATTCCACCATATGAATATAACAACACTGTAAAAAACACCTCTGATATCATACAAGCTGTAATTTTTCAGTTAGTTCTTGCTTTTGACTAGCTAAACTCGCAACGACATAGCAACCTGCAAAAGACGAGTATAGAAATTTACTGTCGATGAGAAGTAGAGAACAAATATAACGTACAAAAAGAACAAAAAAGAAAAATAGAAAACAAACTTAAAATAATAATTGAAACCAATGAAAATAAATGAAGTAAATGGAAACAGAAACGACAAAGAAGATAAAAAGGAAAACGTGGAAAATGATCATGAAAGAAAATAATAGAGCCAGGGCAACAAGAGTGACGTGGCGAGGAGGAAGCAGGAAACTCGTCCGCAGGGCGACGGGTCATGAGAAAAGGCCAGCAAACTGCGACGTCACCTAACACTGTAACGGCGCATGTAGCCCTGCAGTGTAACGGCGTGTGTAGCTCTGCAGTGAAACGGCGTGACTGTGCAGTGTAGCCCTGCAGTGTAACGACGCCACACTGTTAAGTACTGCCTTGTAGCTTGAGGTCTCCGTATATTTTCAAGCTCTCCAACGGGCGACATCGACCTAAAATTGGCGTCTATGTCTGATAACAAACTATTGATCGATCAATCAACACCGCGTAGACTGGCATGCATCTCCCGCTTGTTCCGATTGATAACCGCCACCTGCAGTGATTGTAATTACCATGGGTATGAGGTGGGTTACCATGGGTCTGAGGTGGGTTACCATGGGTATGAGGTGGGTTACCTTGGGTATGAGGTTGGTTTCCATGGGTATATGAGATGGGTTACCATGGGTGTGAGGTGGGTTACCAAGGGTATGAGGTGGGTTACCAAGGGTATGAGGTGGGTTACCAAGGGTATGAGGTGGGTTACCATGGGTGAGAGGTGGGTTACCATGGGTATGAGGTGGGTTACCATGGGTATGAGGTAGGTTACCATGGGTATGAGGTGGGTTACCATGGGTATGTGGTGGGTTACCATGGGCATTGTGTAGGTTACCATGGGTATGAGGTGGGTTACCATGGGTATGAGGTGGGTTACTATGGGTATGAGGTGGGTTACCATGGGTATGAGGTGGGTTACCATGGTAAGTGTAGGCCGCAGCGGGCAGGACAGCCACAAGGCGGCTGACGGAGGAGAGAGCGGCCAGGAGAGAGCGAGTGTGTGGAGAAAGTGTGGCGCGCTGGGCACGAGCTGGGACCTGGGCACGAGCTGGGACCTGGGCACGAGCTGGGACCTGGGCACAAGCTGGGAACTGGGCAACGGGCTGGGACCTGGGCACGAGCTGGGACCTGGGCATAAGCTGGGACCTTGGGCATAAGCTGGGACCTGGGCACAAGCTGGGACCTGGGCACGAGCTGGGAACTGGGCACAAGCTGGGAACTGGGCACAAGCTGGGACCTGGGCACGAGCATGGACCTTGGCACGAGCTGGGACCTAGGCACAAGCTGGGCATGAGCACAAGCTGGGACCTGGACAAGAGCTGGGACCTGGGCACGAGCTGGGACCTGGGCACGATCTGGGACCAGGGCAACGAGCTGGGACCTGGGCACGAGCTGGGACCTGGGTCACGGGCTGGGACCTGGGCACGATCTGGGACCAGGGCAACGGGCTGGGACCTGGGCACGAGCTGGGACCTGGGCATAAGCTGGGACCTGGGCACGAGCTGGGACCTGGGCACGAGCTGGGACCTAGGCAGGAGCTGGGACCTAGGCAGGAGCTGGGACCTAGGCAGCAGCTGGGACCTGGGCACGAGCTGGGACCTAGAAGACGAGCTGCGACCTGGGCACGAGCTGGGACCTAGGCAGGAGCTGGGATCTAGGCACGAGCTGGGACTTAGAAGACGAGCTGCGACCTGGGCAAGAGCTGGGACCTGACCAAAAGCTGTGACCTAGCACGAGCTGCAATAGCTTGGACATAAGCAAAAGCTGGAAACTGGGCAAGAGTTGCAAGAGCTGAGGCAAGAGCTGGGACCTGACCATAAGCTGGGACCTGAGTACAAGCTTGGACCTCAGAACGAGCTTGGGCAAGAGCTGGGACCTGACCAAAAGCTGGGATCTGGGCACGAGCTAAGAGTTAAAGAAGGGTTGAGACTTTGACACCAGTAGTAAGTTCGGTAATAACGTTACCGTTCAATACATTACATTTTTCCACAGCGCGGTACGACATTCATGCATCGCAGCCCAGTGTGGCATGACATTCATGCCAACGCTGCACGGTGTGGCATGATTTTCATGCCACCGCTGGATTGTTAAACGTGGCAGTCATAAATTTGTCACTCCTTTTATGTTACCAAAATCCAATAAGAAAAAATCCCAATATTTCGACAGCTGTAAACTTTCACAGCAGCTGTAATTTCATCGGTCGTATCGCTGTTTTCAGTTCATAGGCAAGGGGGTATATTTTAACACAACACAACTCCGTACACTTGCACTGCAGTAACACATAGCTATACTACACAGAATAACACAGCCCGCAGAGACTACATGAGCATTAAACTTGCATCAAGTGCAGCAGCTGTAACAGCGCAGGGCTGGACCACAATTCACCACCAAAAACCGCTGCTGCCCACACACGCCATCACTAAACCAGAGGCTATCTCGCGCACCGAGTCACGCGGCGGAGCGGCGCACAACCGCACGCCAACACTGCACGTGGCACACTGACGTACAGCGGAAACCCGGAGAGTGACGTCAGGGACTGAGGGCTCCTCGCCCCCCCCCCTCCGCTGTAACGAGCACACAAGGTAGGCGCCCTTGCAAATGTACGCACCAATAGTAGTTACCTGTACACTCTAAAATGTTTTATTGCGTTGTTTATTTAAAATGCTATGAGAAATATAAAATAAAGCTTTACATACATGCGATGCGGTACTATCTCCCACAACCTGCCCTCCCATAGCCTGCCCTCCTACAGGCTGCTCTCCCACATCCTGCTCTCCCACAACCTGCCCTCCCACAGCCTGCCCTCCCACAACCTGCTCTCCACAACCTGCTCTCCCACAACCTGCCCTCCCACAACCTGCTCTCCCACAACCTGCCCTCCCACACCCTGCTCTCCCACAACCTGCCCTCCCACAACCTGCTCTCCACAACCTGCTCTCCACAACCTGCTCTCCCACACCCTGCCCTCCCACAACCTGCTCTCCACAACCTGCTCTCCCACAACCTGCTCTCCCACAACCTGCTCTCCCACAACCTGCCCTCCCACAACCTGCCCTCCCACAACCTGCTCTCCCACAACCTGCCCTCCCACAACCTGC
>NW_025932738.1:20152-55866 GCF_000764305.2 Hyalella azteca
CACATACAGCTGTACACGCCTCACACATACAGCTGTACACGCCTCACACATACAGCTGTACACGCCTCACACATACAGCTGTACACGCCTCACACATACAGCTGTACACGCCTCACACATACAGCTGTACACGCCTCACACATACAGCTGTACACGCCTCACACATACAGCTGTACACGCCTTGCCCCTACCCAACTTAACACGCCTGTCCTATATAGTCTCGTGCCGAGGCATTACGTTCGCTTATTACAGCAATAATTCTTGGTATCTACACTCAGAGCGATGAATGGGGCTTTGTTCAAATAGCGACTGCAGTTTTTACCCTCGTGGATCATTTTGACCAAGTTTAGCCCCGAAAAAAGATAACTCAGTACTCACTGCAGTGAGTGACAGAGAGCGCATTTTCTCGTCGACGAAAACGTGAAGTCACGGACGGACAGACAGACAGACAGACGGACATGGCGAGCACAATAGTGCATTTTTCCATAAATGAGAAAATGCGCTAAAAAGATGTCCATCATTGCTACGTACAGAAAATGAGTCATTATTTGGATCATGTGATCCATTTAATTTTCTGAGCGTAGAGCTACGTAGCTAACCTCGTGTGGGGGCTGCGGACGAGAGCTTCTGCCAGGGCGCGGGATGCGGATGACGCGCGACTCACGTCGTCCGGATGACGCAGCGTCCGGAGTTTGAGATGCCAAATCCGGCAAGGACTTGGATAGCAGAGACGAACCATTACATGACGCTGTCAGGTTTTCGTAAGCACGAAAATGTGGAGGAGCCGCGACATAACTTGCCTCTGGTAATTCGTTTCTCATGGTAACATTATATTGGAGTTCAGTTCGTGGGTCATGGAGCAGCGTATACCTGGAAGAGTCGGTAGCTGGAGTTCCAGAATTCCATGCGTAGTCTTGGCGACTGTTGGAAGCAACTCCGGCAGGCGAAGATGTTATTACCGGTACAGGTTTTGGGAAAAGAGTCTTCGAAAACCCGGCGGTTGGCTGCGGAGTGGTAAGCGAAACGCCGGGTCTTACGTTGGTTGGTTGTTGACTGAAAGTGGAATCTTCTCGGCTTGTAACTCCGCGGAAGGAGGAAGATCTGGTCGGGACCTTGTCTGATGATCGACTGCGCTGTTTTTCGCGGTATTTTTCTTCCAAAGCCGAAACACTACTTCTAGATCTTTGAACCGAGGTCCCAATGGAGCTCTTTTTACTTCTCGGCTCGTAATGCTCAACAGTGAGGGCCGTTGAAAACGTTACAGGATCCAAAGGAGGGAATAAAGTCACAACCGTACGTTCTCCCGGCACGGTGTTTATCTTCTCGTTCGTCTTTGCATAATTACTATTCCAGTGCGCAGGTTCCTCGCCAACACGAGAATAGCGGTGCACGCCATCGCTGTGCTTACTATCGAGACCTTTTCTCGTTGCCGAAGGTTTAACAATTTCACCAAACATGTCCTCAACTTCAGACCCCGAGGTTGGATGCAGTCCTTTGGACTCAGAATTAAAAATGAGCGACGAATTGATAGCTTCACTGCACTCAAAGTCTAGGCCTATGACCGAGTCTGAGCTGTCGGCATCCGATGAAGACGATGAAGATGACGACTGTAACGTCAGTCTCGTCGTAGCAAGTGAGACAGTTGAACTTTGAACACTGTGAGCTGATGGCTGCTCTAGACTAGTCTCAACACGCGCAACATCGCTCGAGTCATGGTACCGGCGATCCGAGTAACATTGAGCATTATTAATTTCGCTTGTAAATCCAACCGATGAACTCGGACGCTCTGGCCTTTTAGATTCCGTATAAGAGAAGGACTTTTCAGGTTCGACATTCTTGGATATTTCGTTCCATCTTCTGGCAGTCAAAGTAGGTACATTCAAGGCAACTTTGGCCCCTGGTCTCGATTCTCTTGGCTTATCAGTATTGCCGAGCACAGAAGCCGTGTCGGAGCGCTCAATGATAGGTGAATTATGATATGGATTGCGGTGGGCTGAAGAGGATGTCGTCCAAGATGACGAACCGAGGTTTTCGTCGTCACGCTCAGAGTGTTGTTTAGCATCATCCTGAGCACTTCTAGAAGATAATTTTGGGCTGCTGAGTGTAGTTCTCTTTAGAAACTCATCGTGCGGGAGGGGTGCTGAGTCAGCATGAGGAAAAGAGGGGTTATTCCAGCGGTACCCCGACATTGCGTCATGGGAGAAACGTGCTGATTCAGCATGAGCAAAAGAGGGGTTATTCCAGCGGTACCCGGACATTGCGTCATGGGACAGAGGTGCCGATTCAGCATGAGCAAAAGAGAGGTCATTCCAGCGGTACCCGGACATTGCGTCATGGGACAAAGGTGCCGATTCAGCATGAGCAAAAGAAGGGTCATTCCAGCGGTAATCGGAGGAAAAGTTTGTTGGGTCTACGTGGGTAATAGAGGAGTTATTCCAGCGATACCCGGAAGGTATTGCATCGCGGGAAAAGGGTGCTGGGTCTACGTGGGTAATAGAGGAGTCATTCCAGGAGGACCCGGCTATTGAACGCGGTCTGGGAGCTTGCCCACGGGATGGTGCAGTAGGAAGCTGTTGGATGGAATGAAGAGCGTCCTGCGGTCCCTGCAACTCGACGATGGGTGACATGTCAGAACCGTAGCCTGTGTCCTCAGCTACCAGGTGTTCCAGGTGCTCCAGGTGGGAAGACCATCGCCTCCGCTGCTGTGACCGAATTTTTCGCGATGCCATCTGTACTTATTCTATTTCACTAGCCAAATAATGTCTAAGTAAAGTATCAAGGTTATATTTTTCGTCATAAAATAGCAGCGAGAAATGTTTAGCGTGAACAAATTTGAATTAAAATGTACGACTTTACAAACGTAAGAAGAAACACGACACATCAGGTATACTTGACATGAGTTTAGTATCACGCACCGAATTTTTAATACGGACACTTCAAGGAAACAGGTTCATTTCACACCCCACGCAGAACAAACACTGAAGGCTTGGTGCGTTTCACTGGGTCTGATACACGCTTATCAGGTGAGCTGATAAGGATAAAATATACGTTGCCACGACGCGCGCCCAAGATGTGCGAGCCTTAGTTGCATCACTAGTAGACTAGTTGCGGCACTAGTAGACTAGTTGCGTCACTAGTAGGCTAGTTGCGTCACTAGTAGACTAGTTGCGTCACTAGTAGGCTAGTTGCGTCTCTAGTAGACCAGGTGAGTCACTAGTAGACTAGTTGCGTCACTAGTAGATTAGTTGCGTCACTAGTAGACTAGTTGCGTCACTAGTAGACTAGTTGCGTCACTAGTAGACTAGTTGCGTCACTAGTAGACTAGTTGTGTCACTAGTAGACTAGTTGCGTCACTAGTTAGTTGCGTCACTAGTAGACTAGTTGCGTCACTAGTAGACTAGTTGCGTCACTAGTAGACTAGTTGTGTTACTAGTAGACTAGTTGTGTCCCTAGTCGACTAGTTGTGTCACTAGTCGACTAGTTGTGTTACTAGTCGACTAGTTGTGTCACTAGTCGACTAGTTGTGTCACTAGTCGACTAGTTGTGTCACTAGTCGACTAGTTGTGTCACTAGTAGACTAGTTGCGTCACTAGTAGACTAGTTGTGTCACTAGTAGACTACTAGTTGCGTCACTAGTAGACTAGTTGTGTCACAAGTAGACTAGTTGCGTCACTTGTAGACTAGTTGCGTCACTAGTAGACTAGTTGCGTCACTAGTAGACTAGTTGCGTCACTAGTAGTTAGATAGTTGTCACCAGTAGACTAGTTGCGTCACTAGTAGACTAGTTGTGTCACTGTCACTAGTAGACTAGTTGCGTTACTAGTAGTTAAATAGTTGTGTCACTAGTAGACTAGTTGCGTCACAGCCGATTACTGCTTAAACACCACGATGGTCGTTACTTCAACTTCAGGAATATCATCTGCTATATGCACTTGAACTGACAACAAGGATTAAGCTGGCTGAATTATTCATTTATTCCTTGGGTATACTTATTTATTAAGAGATTCAGGTTAATCCCCTGAATCCCTTGGTTATACTTATTAATTAGTATACTTATTAATTACTTATTAATTAATAAGTATTAGGGTATACTTATTATAAGGATCCAGCACAGCCTGAAGTGGACTGAATATAAGACACACGCACATAATGAATGGGTGAAATGTTAATATATTGACGCACTTTTTCCACATGCCACTGACACGCACTTTTGCTGAGCAATACTGGGTTAAGATGACGTACACAAAGGCAAGATGCGCAGCGTTATTTCGACGTAGGCGATTTTTATTCACCTAATTGCATGATTTGACCTGGACGCAGCTAAACTGATCTCGAGGACCAATTCATACTAGAATTTATCGTGATAAAATTATTTTCTAAATGATCTTCTGTACTTGGAGTTTGCGGCTCAAGCACGATTTTCGTTTGATTTAAGGTACACACTACTAGTAAGTACGGACACAGAGGAGTTGTCAAGGGGGATCAAAATTATATCAGTATACCCTTGAAAAGTTTCTTTCGGCGACTTCTCAAAGAAAATTACTTTCATGGCAGACTGCACGCGCATAGATATATGGAACCTGGTGAAAAATTTGATAATACAATTGTGAGTTTGAATAAATTTTGGCTGAGGTTGAAATTTCACAACTCAATGAAGCGTTTATTGTAGGTGGGAACACGTATATATTATATAGATAAAAATTATTAATAGCGGGAATCTGGAACCTCCCGAAGTGGCGCGGCGAGAAAGCTTCAGTCGAGCGCAGGAAAAAAAAAAATATAACTCAGTACTCACTGCAGTGAGTAACGGAGAGCGCATTTTCTCGTCGACGAAAACTTGAGGTCACGGACAGACGGACGGACAGACGGACATTGCGAGCACAGTAGTGCATTTTTTCCATAAATGAGAAAATGTGCTAATAAGCTTTACCGCTTTCTTCGTAGCTTTGATTGTGGATTCTTTTGATGTACAGAAGAAAACCATATCAAGAAAATGAGACTAAATGCAGTGCGCGGCCGATATTTAGAGCCTAATATACTGCCACTAAAACAGTTCATTTCGTCATAATTCATCAAAAACTCTTGCCTTCATCTATCGGCAAATAATTATGAAAATATTTCCATAACGACCCCTATTAACTTCAATAACCGAGCTCTAACAATGTCCCATATAATAATGTTTAGCAAAACATTATTATATTATATTATTATAATATATATAACATATTATATATTATATTATATATTATATTATATTATTATAATATATATAATTATATTATATTATATAACAGCAAAAACTCAGCTGCTAATTTATGCCTCAAAAAATTAGACGTCAGAATCACGCAGATTTTCAGGCTAACGTACAATTTCAGAACCAGGAACATCAGCGCAGTCGTTGTAATATTTCCGGAATAAACAGTTTAATTTTCAGTAGGAATCCTTCATTGTAGTCACCTCGGGAATAACCTCAAAGAAAATTCACTCTAAATTTCAACAATGATGATCGTGCCAAAATATGAATAAATAACCAACTCCTATAAGAACCCAAACATTATGCTAGAAAAATCAAGTTCTGATTAGCGGCAAATTCGGAGAATGACCGCTCGACTATGCGAAGAATGATAAAAAATAAATTCAACATTTGAACCTGAAGATAGTGAGTCATGGTATCTAATATACATACTCGTCTGGTCTCAGGGAAGCAAAAAGAACGCGGCATCCAAGACGGCAATGCATAGCCTAATCTGAATTCAAATGGGAATTTTCAACAAAATTCTGGATATAACCTGGCATTGGTCTACACCTAAGCATGGGTCAACGTGGGTAACACAGGAGTCATTCCCGGCGGACCCGGCTATGCCAACGATTGATGGAGACACGTGGCAATCAACACGATTTTTACATCAAGTAGTGGAAAGAGATCAAACATAATTCATTCAACTTGAAAGTCCAACTCCTACCTTGTCCTGGATAGGGACTTTGTCATCAGACGTGGACCGTCGGGTGTGGGGGAGCTTCATCACCCGACGCTGCAGGAGAGCATCTCCCGACATGGTGAAGCAGATGTAGGACACTTCAGTGGTGATTGATGATGTTTGAAACAAACATCTGTGATTTTAAAAGTAACCACCTGGATTTACACTCTAGCACACTTCACAAGTAATAACTTAACTCACTACACTCGTTCCAGCATCGAACCATCGCATCCATTGTTTTTTGTCAATTGCACAACACTTGGAGACACTTCACAGTCTCAGATCTTGTAACAAAAACTGTTCACATTTGCTTACAACCACCGGAAGACTAGGCTTCATATAACGAAGCACTTGAGGAATCTTCTTCAGCTTTGTATTCAATGGAATGCCTTATTACTTAATTTCAGATCATGGAACTTGTATAAGCAGATCGTAGTGGAATGCAGACTTTGGCACAGTAACTAATCACATAACTAATAACTAATCACAACCTATCAGTCCTTCAGATCTATATATCACACCGTAACTTCCACTTTAAAACCAACTTAAAAACGGTACAACTTGGCTACACTTTCTTATGAAATTAGTTATATAAGCCCTCTTAAATATATAGGTATCAGTTATGGAAGCAATGCTTAGTACACTAAAATAATTCCACACACAATCTGCACGAGAAGTTTGAAAGCTGTATTGATGAAAACTTGATACACACATGTTAGCTTTAATTGCTTGCTCTAAATAAAAAACTACATTGATAGTTCTATTGACAACATTGACAAATTTTACAGGCATCATTTTGAGCTGCTGAAGACAACCAACATAAACACTTAAAAATCAGTGAAAAAATTATTTTGTATAGGACAATTTGACAATGAAAATCCATCCTGCATTACCAAAATCAAATGTTGTAGTGAATTTAGCACTACATTTTTTAATACATTCATTTATTCACTTTTTTTTAATCCATTCAAATCTATGCATGTTGGCAAAAAATCGGGAATCCCAAGAAGGCTTAAAGAATTTACTGCATTAGGTAGACTAGAATTTTTTGCCAGTCACTAGGAGTGTGTATAACTTTGGTCCACAAGGAAAATTAAAAAGGAAACGAAAATTAAAAAGGAAACGAAAATTAAAAAGGAAAGGAAGAGGAAATTGTACAATGGTTGATTCATCTTGCAAATTTAAAGCAAAAAACACAAAAATCCACCATATTTGGTAGATAATATTTATGAGTCCTGGTCTATTGCAAGTCCAACACTAAAAAGTTATCTATAATGACAGTGAATTTAGTTGACATTTTGTTTGCTTGCTACATTTTAGGTACCGGTAATTTGTAATACAAGCAAGCTTCATGAATACCTACTCTACTTTATCCAGAAATTACTTGAAAATTGAGTACTTCTTCATCCAGAAATTTTAGTGACAAAATTTCCACAATTCATTGGCAAGATCACAAAGTCAAAATCTTTATCAAAAGATCTGGGTGAAGTGAACACTAACAAAGTCAAGATAAAGCAAATTCTTTTAAAATATTTCAACATGTTTTTGTCCAGTTTCTGTGGATGAACTAGTCAGAAAATCATCTTTAGGATCCATTTTAGGAAACATTTCAGCTAAAAAATTCACTTAGGAATCAATTCAGTGTTGATAATTCGTTCCAATTGAGTATTTCATTTTTCACAATCCAACAATTGATGAAGATACATGCCAACTAACACAAATTTTACATTAAACACTAGGCAGGGATCAAACATGGTTCAGGGTAAAATTGTCCAAGTGAATTGACAATTCTTGACTCATCCAGAGGTGGCTTTTGTCTGAATTACATTTACTGAATGATGTAATCTGAATTACATTTATTGACTGATGTAATCTGAATTACATTTACTGAATGATGTAATCTGAATTACAATTAACATTTAGGCTGGAGATTCCGATATTTGAGAAGATTCATAAGAAGTCAGGTACAACATGGCTCAATGGTGCCAGTCAAATGGCTTGAACATGCATAAACATTACCTTATAGATAAGGAGCAATAATGGTAAATGATCACTACATATTAATACATATTACAAGTAATGCAGAGAATTTATGCAAATTGCTGTAGACTGGGGATACTAATCAATACACTGTAAATTGACAGATTAATTGGTTACCAATATTTTCTATGATCATAACTTGGCATCTTCAAAGCAATGAAAGAGGAGTTATAGATTCAAGTTGTGCCTTATTATAGTCTGGTCTAGTGAGAATCGTGTGGCTCAGAAAAGGCCATTTTACGCTATTTGAAGCTTGGTATGAAGAAATTTTGCACACCTGGACCATAATTCTTAAAATGCCATCCTATCATTCACGTATGTGCATAACATCTTATTTAGGAGTGGTTACAAGAGCTTTTTTTGCCCTTTTTGCAGCCGTGAGATTAATTGTCTTCCAATATTAACTATTAATTATCTGTTATCTAAATGGTTTAAAAACAAAAAATTCAGTTGCAGGGCTTCCATTTAGTATAGTAAGATTAGGCCAATTGCAATAATTAACAATGAACTGGCATGCAAATTTCTATTTAGAAACATGTTAATGACTTTAAGGCCCTAGGACCATTGATGTTGTATATCATATTCTTCATACTGGCTTTTCCTATATCCTGAACATCTTCAGAACACATTGTACTTTGAGGCTTCTTTTTAGATTTTCAGGTTTTTGCAGCAAAAAAACCTTAATAATAATGCAATAATTTTGTTTTGTTGGGGCAAACCCAACTGTGGCCAGGCAGTGACCAAGGTTGGAATAATCCAACATTTTTAGCGCATTTTCTCATTTATGGAAAAAAGGCGCTATTGTGCTCGTCATGTCCGTCTGACTGTCTGTCTGTGACTTCATAATTTCGTTGACGAGAAAATGCACTGCCACTCACTGCAGTGAGTAGTGAGTACAGTTATATTATATTTAATCTTACCCTTCAAAGTCACATATTTTAGTAAATTAAAAATTCCACAGTTCCAAATTCATTTACTTTGGTTTGATTGTAAATTGATAGGCATGCAAAGATGTCATTCCATGATTCCAAGAAAATTTGAAATTCCACTGTTCAGCAGTAAAGGTTGAAATTCTCTTTTGTTGAGGCTCATGTGGTTGTGGTCAGGTTCAAATTTCAGACAGGTATGAAATGTATTAACTTTCTAAGCTGTCATTGCATTTTTTAAATATTTTTGGACCTAAAAGATTCCTGCTAGATTAATTATCCTTTATAATATTGCTAACAAAAGCTCACAACTGAGCCACAACATGCAACAGTGGCAGTGATTTAGGGTGTAAAGCAAAAAGATATTTAAAGACTAGAAAGGTGTGTGGAGGCTGAGCTGCTGAGAGAGAGGTCAGAGGAGGAGGATGTTTATCATGTTATGATTCAGGCTGAAAGTTGAATCTTGAAGAATGGAACGAGGGCTAGGACTTAAGAGTCAGTGCAACAAAGCTTGTGAGCTCCCTATAAAACCTGTGTTGCATGCCTCATCCTCTAATGTGGAGCATTCTGGTCATCCTGGAGGATCTAAATGACCAACCACATCCTGCAATTCCATCATGCCTGTGTGGGCCTTGCATCATTATGCAGCAACTTTTTTAGTTCTGTGGAACTGTAGAAGTGATACGTTAGAAGAATTATATGCCCAATTCTGTGGTAAAATATAGATGTTCCCTCCAAATCTGCACTCGTCTGCTATGATAGGTAACTCCGTGAATGTACATAAATTTAGTATGTCTGTCAGGGAAGTGAAATTTCTACTTGGGGGCTAGGCTGAGACAGAAGGCCATGTATTGAGTCCTTATAATATCTTTTTTGGGGAAAAAGCGTATTAATTATTTTTAACTGGAAAACTTTAATTATATTATGAAATTGTAGGGAATCTTTTATTAGCAGAAAAAATTTTTAGCTACCTAGGCCAGCCTAGGGGCTAGGAACTTTGGAAGACACAAATTTTCTAATTAGTTAGGGTTCTTGAATAAATGAATGACTGGTTTAAAGGCCTGAGTCCTGACCAGTGACCAGTGGATGGCGTGCACCCTATTCCACAATGCACTTATTGCACTACGTAGTGAGAAAAGTATCTACTCTCTGAACTGCAAGTGGTGAAGTGGATTTGTTGAGCCATGATTTTGTAGATTTACAAGCCATGCTTCCATTTCTTTGAGCTATGAATTCCATATCTTGGCCATCATTGGCCATGAAGAGCCATTTACGAGCCCAGAGCTGCAAACTTATTTAAAAAGTCTAATGTAGGGTAAACGCGGTATATTCCGACACTTTAAGGACGCATCAAGATATGAAAAACTATAAAAAAAACCGTATGCATTTTGTAAGTTCTGTTGCCTTCACATGACTCTCAAAACACTTCACTACGCGTCAGCAACGATGAAACGTCACAAAATGTTGCCATATTTATTAAAAAGCCTTTAGAATGGAAACCTACCAAATCCCTATATTCCGTCACTTTGTGTGGCAACATCCGACACAGAACGCATGGAACTAAAACAAAGCTTAATATAAAGGAAAAGCTGGAGAGGTGACGGAATTACCTACGATGTTGGAATATACCGCGTTTACCCTATGTGTTAGCTAGTGTTACCCAAGTAACCCAACTTACCCCCAAATCTCTAGTTTTACCCTAGAAATAGCAATAATAACATATGTCTTTACTTTAGTGGCAACTGAACATTTGATAATGGAGTCTGATCACTCTGATGGTCTGACTGCTCTGTCAGCTCTGATGTAACTCCAAGTCCACAACTATGCAATCTTCAACAAAATGTTTAGGGTTAACTTGTTATCATGACATTATGCAAGTTGCAGGATATTTTAGAATTTAGAGGGAGCATTAAATTACTGTCTACTGTGGAGTGTGGAGTGTGGATTGTGGAAGTTGAAAATTTTATGAAATGAAATGGCATGTTTGCAAAGTGCAAACAGCAATTTTTTCAATCAAACAAAAATAACCTACCTACATTACATCATCTACTAGTATGGAATATATCTACTTGGCGAGCCGCGACTGAATTTTTCGAGCCGTGGTTTTATGGATTTGCCAGCCGTGATTCCATTTCTACAGCACGTGTTAATATACAGTCTGACCGCTTTGACATGACCGCAACTATGCCCGATCTTCAACAAACGTTTTGTTTATTTGTTTACATTACGATGTTTATGTTTTTCTGCAAGATATTTTTGGCGGAAACGGTAAAGCAATGCGGATTGCGGAAGTTGAAAATTTTATGAAATGACATGTTTGCAAAGTGCAAAGTGCAAACCGCGATTTTTTAATCAAACAAAAATTTATGACATTCGAGCCGCGAGATTTCATACCTACTGAAATTATATGATATTAGAGCCGCGAGATTTCATACCTACTGAAATTATATGATATTAGAGCCGCGATATTTCAGACAAAAATAGGACTTTTCCAGACTAGATCATCTACATGACATTAGAGCCATGAAATTTCATACCTACTGAAATAATATAATAGGTATTAGAAGTTTAGAATGGCAATATTTCAGAAAAAGTAGGAATTTTCCTGAAATTGCACTCCCTCTTAAAAATATATCTGCAATTCTAGACCTAGAGTAGAGGGCTTTACAAATATTTGACCCATTTTTTCTTTCTGCTTTCAAGCATCAGCCTTCAAGGCTAGTGTTCTTCATTTGTTTCTTCTTATACTTATAGTATAGGACTAATAGGAGTAACTGGTATGACTACGAGATAACGAGAGGAAACTGACCGGCCCATTTAGTGATTTACCTACTTCTGGCAGACTGCGAGACTGGCCCGCTGCCGCTGACACACTTGACTCTTAGTTTTGTTTAGTTGATGTCCCGGCATTGAAGTCGACAACCTGGAACATTCACAGAAAAAAAACTGAACAAAAAGGGCATAAAAGCGAATAGCACAATGCGTTGTCCCATTTTGAGGCACAAAAGAATAATAAGTGAAATAGTACAAGTCAAGGATGGCGTTGTATTGGACAGTTAGAGGCGGACAAACAGATTCATCCATTTTTTGAAAATATCTTGTAAGTCAAAAATAATTAGTGATATAATACAATTGAAGGCAACTAAATTATCTCATCGTTTAGGTCAACTGCGTGAAAATAATCACGAAAGACATATCGCGAAAATTTTCTATGAGGTTTATTTAACATATCATCTATACAACTGTTGCGTTTATTATATATTTTATTCGTTGCGTTTATAAACGATCTGCCAAAAGCTGTTTCTATCGTGTGCTTGATGTATGCTGACGATATAAAAGTTTATAATACAGTGAAGAATACATCGCAAAAAGTACAGTTGCAAGGTGATCTTGACAGGTTGGTTGACAGGGCTGATAAGTGGCACCTGCGTTTTAATGCTGACAAATGTAAAGTAATCCACCTTGGCAAGAACAATGAACAGCAAGATTTATTATTTAACAGTGTGAGAAGACATGGTTGCAACGACAGAGTGATGATGTCGAAGTCGACATTGGAAAAAGATTTAGGAGTTAATGTCTACAATGTATTGAAAATTTTAAGCATGTTGAAGCTCAAGTTAATAAAGCCAATAAACGACTTGGACTGATCAGACGCTCTTTCGAGTACCTAGATGCAGAAGCGATGCATGAAGCAGTTGTTTGTCGCTGTCGTGCATCCGAACCTGGCTACGTAGAGTTTGGAAACGCCGTGTGGTCATCAAAACTAGAAAAGGACAAAAATTTAGTCGAAAGTGCTCAACAATGATAATTTCGTGATTAGAATGCAAGCCTCATGATGAAATATTAAACATTATACAGCTTCCAAGCCTCTGTTATCGACGTCTGCGTGATGACCTCATTGAAGTATACAAGAATACCAACGGTTTATACACGGTCCCAGGACTCAGGAGTCCTAGAATTCGAAAAAAAAAACATCAGGTGCCACGGCTATAAACTAAAAATAACTGCGTTGTAACACATTCATGCGAAACATTTCTTCCCGCTTCGAGTCACCGACATGTGGAACAGCCTCCCTGATTGCACCGTTGACGCTCCGAGTATGAACTCCTTCAAGAAGAGACTAGACGAACGCAGCAGCATATGTTCAGGCTTGAAAGTAAACGATTCTCGATTTTTTTTAGCAAACAATCATTTATTATGTACGTTAAATTTCAAACATAGTGCCTTGGAAAAAAACTCTGTGATATGCTAGTACAAGAAATATTACAGCTTTATCTAACATAAATTTGGTTTCAAAAATTACATGTAAAATTTAGATCTGCATTGTCCCAATGTCCGTCAACCTGTGCCATGATTATCGTTGTTGTCATAATAATAGAATGGAAGTGTCGTCACTGAAGAAATAGGCCCATGGCCTGTTAGCAGACAATCATTTACTATGTTTACGGTAAATTTCAAGCATAGTGCATTGGAAAAAATCAAATGAAAATTGCTGGATGTACTATTTATTAGTTGTTGGGGCGACACCTCGTCGTCAATAGCGAGCAATATTGGTGATGTGGAAGGGAAGGAGCGGGGTTTTGTGGCTACAGTACCGCCACCAATATTAAAGCCTTACAATGGAGCTGACATCAAAGCGCACGCAAATCCTTTGTCACATTTCAATCGAGGATTCTAATAAACCAGCGTCCTTTCTGCTCCCACCTGTAATGACCTCCCTGCTCCGCCGTGCTCTGACATGTCATAAACTCTGGAGTCAAAGCTGCTCTGACATGTACAGAGCTGTGAACTTATACCTGCTCTGACATGTAATTAAACTCTGGCGTCCAAACTGCTCTGACCTCTACCGAGCTGTGAGCTTATACTTGCTCTGAACTGTACCGAGCTGTGAGCTTATACCTGCTCTGACCTGTACTGAGCTGTAAGCTCATGCTTGCTCTGACCACCATGTGCTTTGATTTGCAAAGTTTTTAACGTGCTTTCTCCTTAATTTACTCTAACCTGGGCCGTACTCTGAAGTGGTCTAGGCCGTACTCTGAAGTGGTCTATGCCGTACTCTGAAGTGGTCTAGGTGGTCTAGGCCGTACTCTGATGTGGTCTGGGTCGTGCTTTGACGTGGTCAAATGGGGGGCTGGACATGGAATGGGTGGGGGGTAAAATGCCTCACCCCCCCACCCCTCACCCCTCGTCGACTCTGCTAAACGTAATTTACAGCGGCAGTTCGTGGGGAAGGGGAGGTGAGGGGCACGTGACAGGCCCCCTCGTCGCCCCTCACCGTCCCTTACCGTCCCTCACCGCCCCTCACCGCCCCTCTCGTCGTCTGCGGCGCGCCTTTGAGACGAAATTGCTCCTTTGATGAGCTCTTCGCCACAACCTTATTGTGGCACAGTGCCACGTCGCCACAGTGCCACGTCGCCACAGTGCCACGTCGCCACAGTGCCATGTCGCCACACTGCCACGTCGCCACAGTGCCACGTCCCTACAGTGCCACGTCCCTACAGTGCCACGTCGCCACAGTGCCACGTCGCCACAGTGCCACGTCGCCACAGTGCTACGTCACCACAGTGCCACGTCGCCACAGTGCCACGCCACCACAGTGCCACGCCGCCTCAGTGCCACGTCGCCACAGTGCCACGTCACCACAGTGCCACGTCGCCACAGTGCCACGTCACCACAGTGCCACGCCGCCACAGTGCCACATCGCCACAGTGCCACGCCGCCACAGTGCCACGTCGCCACAGTGCCACGTCACCACAGTGCCACGTCGCCACAGTGCCACGTCGCCACAGTGCCACGTCGCCACGATGCCACGTCGCCACAGTGCCACGTCGCCACAGTGCCACGTCGCCCCAGTGCNCTCTGGCACTGCCTGACTTTGGCACTGCCTGACTCTGGCACTGCCTGACTCTGGCACTGCCTGATTCATGCACTGCCTGATTCTGGCACTGCCTGACTCCAGCTGGCACTGCCTGACTCTGGCACTGCCTGACTCTGGCACTGCCTGACTGGCACTGCCTGACTCTGGCACTGCCTGACTCTGACACTGCCGTATAAAAAAAGTTCATTCAAAGGAGGATTCATTTCACATTAAATAAAAATTGCTTCACACTCACCCCTACCCCTTCTAAGATGCAACCCCCCCCCATGAGGGTTGATCCCCCGAACCCTTATTAAGAATTACCCTCAATCAACGCAGGTATGCTACCCTTATTAAAAATTGCAGCCTAATTTGAGGCTGGCGATCGCCAACCTTTGATTGGCTTACCAAAAATCGTCCCTTATTTGTCCCCTTGGGTCGCCCCGGTGTCGCTCAAAGGGCGACACGCGCGGCGTCTTTTGCTGCATTTGCATTTTAAACGAGCGCCTTCATCTGCTAATGAGACCTGCGACCATCGTAACTTGTGCTATACTCGTACGACTTACGTCCAACGCGTGCTATACTCGTACGACTTACGACCAGTGAGACCTGCGACCACCGTAACTCGTGCTATACTCGTACGACTTACGACCAGCGCGTGCTATACTCGTACGACTTACGACCAGCGCGTGCTATACTCGTACGACTTACGCCCATTGTAGAATATATGATCACGGTACAAGTTTCTGTTATTGTAAAGCTCGAATCAGCGCGGAACTTTCCGTCGGTGCAGAATTTGTGATCAAATTGGAACTTACAATTCTTGAAGACCGTACGATTAAGAAAAAACTTCGTACGATCAAGAAGGAACTTCTTACGATCAAGAAGGAACTTCTTACGATCAAGAAAGAACTTCGTACGGTCAAGAAAAAACTTCGTACGATCAAGAAGGAACTTCGTACGATCAAGAAAGGAACTTCTTACGATCAAGAAAGAACTTCGTACGGTCAAGAAAAAACTTCGTACGATCAAGAAGGAACTTCGTACGATCAAGAAAGAACTTCGTACGATCAAGAAGGAACTTCGTACGATCAAGAAAGAACTTCGTACGATCAAGAAAAAACTTCGTATGATCAAGAAGGAACTTTGTACGATCAAGAAAGAACTTCGTACGGTCAAGAAAAACTTCGTACGATCAAGAAGGAACTTCGTACGATCAAGAAAGAACTTCGTACGATCAAGAAAGAACTGAAGTTCGTCACAGGACTCACGATGCTCCAGCGCCCCGCTGATCCAGCAGCACAGGCAGGGTGGGGGCACAGCAACAGGTGTCCCACAGTCATCTCTTATGGCGCGTAGCTTGCAGTGCACAATGGATACCAGGGCCTATACTTTCAAAACTCGCTAAGTGAACGTAAGTACTTACGCTCTATTTTCTTGTCTATGATTGGTGGATTTTGCTTGAAAGGCCGTCAATGATTGGCTGAAAAACTTGCGATCTCTTACTTTTTTTGAAAGTATGGGCCCAGTGCGTTAAAATTAATGCACTGTAGCTAGGCGGTGCAATATTGATGTAGCTGCCAATTCAAGTTCGCAGACAAATACTACTAAATCTGCACAACTATACCCATTATTATTCAAGATAATAACTTGTTAATCTTAAATCTGCGCGATCAGAATACAGCGTTTCGTCTCCTACCAAAATAAAATATCTTCAAATGTCCTGTTTACAGTTCGGGATGCAATAATTGTCCTGATTTATAACTCAATCCCGGGTAATTTTTCCTTCGTATTGTTACTATTCCGGGATGTTTCTTATTCCGTCTAGTAGTTCCGGTTAAATTCGAGAAAACAATTCCGAGATCCGCGGAATCGTTCGAGAATCGAAACCCGCGGATTCCGAGACCTGCGGAATGGCGTGACGACCCGCGCGGTGGTTACGCTGGCCGTTATTGAACCGTCACGGTCGTGGTCGTTACGCTGGCCGTTATTGCAGCATGTCTGCCGTGACCAGCCGTTATTGAACCGTCACGGTCGTGGTCGTCACGCTGGCCGTTATTGCAGCACCGCTGCCGTGAACAGCCGTTGTGAACCGTCACGGTTGTGGTCGTGGTGTTTGTGATGGCGTCACGGCTGCCGTGACAACCTGCTTGAAGTTATAGGATTATGAGAGTAAATTCTGAAGGATAGCATATGGCCATATGATTATGAGTGTTATGTCATGATGTAATGGCGTCTAAATTTATTATATGATATATTAGTTGTTTTCTCGCTTAGGTTTTATGTCACCACTAATGTGACTTCGCTCAAAATTATTTTTATTTGTTATTGCTCGTGACATATTATTTATTAATTGTATTGGTAGTTCATTGTCCTAATATGCTTTTTTGTTAGATTTTCACTATTGTCCTAAATTTAGGCATACTTGTGTATATTAAGAAAGGCTGCAAAACACGAACTTGGTTCGAAATGGAATGTTGAATACAAAAGTCAAGTTTCATTTTGGAAAATTTTGAAATTGATGATAGATTTTAAAGAGCATTCAGGGTTTATATACTTTCTACTTAAGGTTCGTTATTCCAGTTTTATTTGTGATCATTAATCCAGTTTATTCATATTTTCCTTTAATGTTAAGAGTGCGTAATTGTGGATCAGTCCAGCATCAGCGGCATTTTTGAGCGTTGAGGTTTATTATATTTTTGTGCGTTGAGATTTATTAAGCTTGTCAGGGCTATCAATCGCTAACGATTCCCTTGCCATTGCGAGAAATGATTGACCTCATGAGCTCAACGAGTTGAAATGAATATATTGAATAGTGCAATGATGAAGATATCTAGCGATAATAAGTTTTTGGAGGTCCATTTGAAAGCTTAATTTTTTGGAATTGATTTTGATATCAAAAACAGATAATTATCTCTTATTGCGCCTTACAATGATGATGAACCATATTTTCTACATTATAAATAAGGGATTGCACCATGAAAATCTGGTATTTAAGTTACCTTTAAATAATATTTGTATGAGCTGTCTTAATTATTATGATGCAAAAGTGAGTTACCGATAATAAAGGATTTAGGAAAAAGCATAAGTAAATTGATATCAATCCGGAAGGCTGTTACTGAAATATATATTATTTAGTATGTAGAGTGGAAGTTTGAAAGTTTGTATATTGAGGCGCTCAAGTTATACGCTCTTGTAAGCACATCTTGGTTTTGGTATTTTTTCGAGACGCGTAAAAAACGCAAAAAATGCAGAGAAAACTTGTGAATTTTAAGAGTTTGTGAATTATGTGTTTGTGTATAAGAGTTAAATAAGAGAACAATTAAGAGTTTTTGAATTGTGTTTAAGCGTAAAGCTTCTAAAATAAACAGTATAAGCTGAGCAAAAATTTGCTTGCAAAATGTCTTCGAAGTCCATAGGTGTAATAATTAAAATGTCACACCATTTCATTCTACATGAGTTAGCCTAATATTATTTTTCATCGTCAGTACTCGTGGATGAGTATTTTTATGCGGCTCTCGACGAAGACAATAGGTATTAAAGTTTTTGTTGCCATAGAACCCACATGCCCAGAGCTAAGGGTACGCACACAGTGAAAGCAGGTTTGCCCGCGCTTGCAACCTGCTCCAACCTGCCACAAGAATGAACATAGGATAATAATGTAAGTGTTCACAGTGAAAACCTGTACGAATAGGCTTCTGTATGCTATGGTTTCAACCTGCCACAAGAATGAACATAGGATAATAATGTAAGTGTTCACAGTGAAAACCTGTACGAATAGGCTTCTGCATTCTATGGTTTCAGGCGCCAGCCTGAGCAGGTAACCAGCACGCTGGCAACCTGCAACTTGCTTTCACTGTGTGCGTACCCTTAGGAGAGAGAGCGTGACGTGTTCTCCACAGCTTGTCCCAAGTATGACTTACCCTTCCCTCGATATCTAGACTTATTTGATTTACTAATAGACCCATAGAAACATGCGCGATAGTTACATCTTCCGGTCTACATATAGGTGAGAGAGAGAGAGGTAGAGAGAATTACACGTCGACGTCGGTACGTAAGAGGCTGCCCCCCTTCTGCAGACATTCCTGCAGCTCCTGCAGACATTCCTGCAGCTCCTGCAGACATTCCTGCAGCTCCTGCAGACATTCCTGCAGCTCCTGCAGACATTCCTGCAGCTCATGCAGACATTCCTGCAGCTCCCGAGCTAACGTTCCTGCAACAGACTGCAGTACAACTTTCAGACGGTCCACCTCGGTGAATGTAACTCAGTTTCTTGGGAAAGTTGAACGTGTACCGTTTTTTTTGGGACCCCGTATGTCATTGTGGGGTAACCGTGTACCGCGGATGAGGTACCGTGTTCTTAGGAGAAAATAACCGCGTTCCTCGGTGGTGTTAGCCGTGTAATTCAGTGGTAGTAACCGTGTAATTCATGGAAAGAAACCGTATGACTTTATAGATAGATAGAGAACCAACCGTATAGATGGTGTGACCGCGTGTGTAGAATAGGAGTAACCGTGTACCTCTAAGGATGTGCCTTGTACCTCATAGGATGTACCGTGTACCTCATAGGACGTGCCGTGTACCTCATGGGATGTGCCGTGTACCTCATAGGACGTGCCGTGTACCTCATGGGATGTGCCGTGTACCTCATAGGATGTGCCGTGTACCTCATAGGATGTGCCGTGTACCTCATAGAATGTACCGTATACCTCATAGGATGTACCGTGTACCTCATAGGATGTACCGTATACCTCATAGGATGTACCGTGTACCTCATAGGATGTACCGTGTACCTCATAGGATGTACCGTGTACCTCATAGGATGTATCGTATACCTTGTAAGGACTAACCATGGACCGCGGAGGGAGGGTTCAGCTATGCCGTGTACCTCATAGGCCGTGCCGTGTACCTCATAGGATGTGCCGTGTACCTCTAAGGATGTACCGTGTACCTCATAGGATGTACCGTGTACCTCATAGGATGTGCCGTATACCTCATAAGATGTACCGTGTACCTCATAGGATCTGCCGTGTACCTCATAGGATGTGCCGTGTCTCCCTCATCAGGAAGTGGTTCAGCTATGCCGTGTGCCTAATAGAATGTACCGTGTACCTCATAGGATGTACCGTGTACCTCTAAGGATGTACCGTATACCTTGTAAGGACTAACCATGGACCGCGGAGGGAGGGTTCAGCTATGCCGTGTACCTCATAGGCCGTGCCGTGTACCTCATAGGCCGTGCCGTGTACCTCATAGGATGTGCCGTGTACCTCATAGGCCGTGCCGTGTACCTCATAGGAAGTGCCGTGTACCACATAGGATGTGCCGTGTACCTCATAGGATTTACCGTATACCTTGTAAGGACTAACCATGGACCGCGGAGGGGGGGTTCAGCTATGCCGTGTACCTCATGGGCCGTGCCGTGTACCTCATAGGCTGTGCCGTGTACCTCACAGGATGTACCGTATGCCTCACAGGATGTACCGTATACCTTGTAAGGACTAACCATGGACCGCGGAGGGGGGGTTCAGCTATGCCGTGTACCTCATAGGCCGTGCCGTGTACCTCATAGGCCGCGCCGTGTACCTCATAGGCCGTGCCGTGTACCTCATAGGCCGTGCCGTGTGTGTACCTCATAGGCTGTGCCGTGTACCTCATAAGATGTACCGTGTAGAGGTACCGTATGCCTTGTAAGGACTAACCATGGACCGCGGAGGAGGGGTTCAGATAATCTAATTAAGGCCAGGCTGTGATTGATCAAAGCAATCCAGGCATTGGCTTGCGGGAGGCCGACTGTTCTCCATACATTCACTTCAGCGTTGAATATACAGTCAATACAGTCAATATTCGTTATTGGATATACAACAAACGGTCACTACTGAATATAATATAAATATTATTTGGTATAAACATAAAAAATAGAACTCAGTACTCACTGCAGTGAGTGACAGAGAGCGCATTTTCTCGTCGACGAAAACTTGAGGTCACGGACAGACGGACGGACAGACAGACGGACATGGCGAGCACAATAGTGCATTTTTTCCATAAATGAGAAAATGCGCTAAAAAGCCCTAAACATAATATACGCGAAATATTCACTATGAATACATCCATAGCTGAACATTTAGGACACTTCACATGTTGGGTTAAGATCTATCATTCACTTTTAAATCCACTGCAAATTATTTACGTAGGATGCACAGCAGATATTTATTTTTTATATACAACAAATAGTCGCAGCCTAAATATAGCAAATATTCATTGCTTACATACAGGAATTTTATTCACTTGACAAGCAGCTAAAATTCAACGCTTAAAATACTTCAAATATTCAACGCTTAACATACTTCAAATATTCAACACTTAACAAACTTCAAATATTCAACACTTAACAAACTTCAAATATTCAATACTTAACATATATTTAACATTCACCAATTATTATTGTACTCAGGAAAGTATCACGTAAGCAGTGAAGGGTAACTCAGTTAAATGATAGGACATTTTTTCCTAAAGATTAGACGGGTAACTCAAATATTTGTTTATATAGCTGCTTCAGAATCGCCATCACCAAAGTAAATTAATTTTGCCTTCACGTGTTTCCCGCTTGGATGAAGTTTAAAAATTTCATGGATCAATAGCTTAATAACATTAAGCTATTGCTTAATGTTATTAACATTAACATTAAGCTTAATAACATCAATACTAATATCTTCATGTTGAGTATTGGGCAGTAGCATAATATTGAAGTACAGTGTGATGATGTGGAGGTGATAATGAAGATGTAAAGGTGATAATGATGATATAAAGGTGATAATGATGATGTAATGGTTTCTACAGAACAATGTATGTTGTTTCCATACATGACTGTCAACTTATATAACACAAGCAAATCCATACTAAAATGTGATTTAGAATCTTACCGATTATTTATATTAACTTCAGAGTTAGTAAAAAATGTATGTAGCCAAAAAGTTATTACTTTATAACGACTAAATTATCTAAATATTAAAATACTATATTATTACTACATGATTATAAAATAGAATATCAGATATAGTTTTAAAAATCTGCTTGTTTGGGATATGCCACCACCACCACCACCACCACCACCACCACNTTTACTACAGGCCTACTCGCGAACCCGTTATCTTTACTACAGGCCTACCCGCGATCCCGTTACCTTTACTACAGGCCTACCCTCCATCCCGTTATCTTTACTACAGGCCTACCCTCCATCCCGTTATCTTTACTACAGGCCTACCCTCCATCCCGTTATCTTTACTACAGGCCTACTCGCGAACCCGTTATCTTTACTACAGGCCTACTCGCGAACCCGTTATCTTTACTACAGGCCTACCCGCGATCCCGTTATCTTTACTAAATTTGAAAATCATGAGCGATGAACATTCTACTGGAGTTACCCTGAAAAGAATTATTCCACCCAATATAAAATCAGCCAGCCATATTCATAAATATTGTCACGCTTCATTTAATGCGTTGTTTCTTGAAAATAATTTTTTTTTAGAAAGATAAACGAATAAAAAATTGATTTGAAGTGGCGAATGGAAAATAAAACATTTTTACTTCAAAATAATTTGTTCTCTTAAACACTCCATGGACGGGGATGGCACTAAGTTTACTTCCGTGGAATTTTCAATATAGAAATTTTCCACATATTATGTTAATGAGCTATCGATGCAAATCAAAAAATGGAAATCGATTTAAAACCTACAGAAAAGAGTTTGTTTTTAGTGGAGTTACCGAGTGAGATAATTGTTTTGATAATCACCTTGAAATAATATTTATTGTTATGAAAATTGTTATGATATTAACAATTTATTATCACCTCTATACCTTAACATTATATTTATTGTTTTGATAATTGTTATTATAATTAACATACCATAATATTATTTGTTATGATAATTTGTTTACCCTGAATGAGTGATACTGCCGGAGATGTGTACTCTGAAGCTACAGTGTGTGTAGGCGTGTGATGTGTGTCGTAAACAAGCGTGTACGTGTCGTAAACAAGCGTGTACGTGTCGTAAACAAGCATGTACGTGTCGTAAACAAGCGTGTACGTGTCGTAAACAAGCGTGTACGTATGTCGTAAACAAGCGTGTGCGTATCGTAAACAAGCGTGTAAGTGTCGTAAACAAGCGTGTACGTGTCGTAAACAAGCGTGTGCGTGCCTCGTAAGCAAGCGTGTACGTGTCGTAAACAAGCGTGTACGTGTCGTAAACAAGCGTGTACATGTCGTAAACAAGCGTGTACGTGTCGTAAACAAGCGTGTGCGTGTGTCGTAAACAAGGCGTGTACGTGTCGTAAACAAGCGTGTGCGCGTCGCAAACAAGCGTGTACATGTCATAAACAAGCGTGTGTCGTAAACAAGCGTCTGAACGTGTCGTAAACAAGCGTGTGCGCGTGTCGTAAACAAGGGTGTACGTGTGTCGTAAACAAGCGTGTACGTGTCGTAAACAAGCGTGTACGTGTCGTAAACAAGCGTGTACGTGTCGTAAACAAGCGTGTACGTGTCGTAAACAAGCGTGTGCGTGCATCACCTATTAAGGTGAGTGCTGCTGTATGCCCCTCCGCCGCGTAGGATCAAAGGACCGCTGGCGACAGCAGGACAATTCCTGCGCTCCTGTAGGATCTGATCAAAGACTGGTTACTGTACGGCTGTGCAGAACTTTTGCTGCAGCTGTGCAGGAGTTTTGCTGCAGCTGTGCAGAAATTTTGCGGCAGCTGTGCAGAAGTTTTGCTGCAGCTGTGCAGAAGTTTTACTGCAGCTGTGCAGAAGTTTTACTGCAGCTGTGCAGAAGTTTTGCTGCAGCTGTGCAGAAGATTTGCTGCAGCTGTGCAGAAGTTTTGCTGCAGCTGTGCAGAAGTTTTGCTGCAGCTCTGCAGAAGTTGTGCTGCAGCTGTGCAGAAGTTGTGCTGCAGTTGTGCAAAAAATGCACCAAAATACTGCTGCTATGTTGCAGGACTGTCATACTATAGCTTTTGCATCTGAACTGCAGTGCGACTGTGCAGCTGGACTGTACTGCAACTGTGCAACGATACTCCGAGGTGCAATAGTGGTACATATAACTACTGTAACGCTGTGGTATATCGTAACTGCTTGGGAGCTGTTGAGGTGCTGTGCTCTTGTACTGCTGTGTGCGTAATTGCTTAACTTTGAAGGTCTGTTACTCTACACTTGTGCACTACTGCACCTTTACACTAGTACAGCCGAACACAGGTGCATTGTGCTACTGTATCATCCAGCTCTGCAACTGTGCTGCTCAACAGTCGTGCAGCTGTGCACTTTATCACATGAGTCATCGAAAACATCAGCTGTGCGAAGGCACAATCACATTGCGTATTGAAGCTACTGTGCATTTAGGCTACTTTGGAACTGATTAAGTGTGCACTAAGTGATCAGTGCAACTATGCAACAGCTGATCAATGCAACAGTGTAGCTGTGCAACAGCTGATCAGATGCGGGAGAGCTGTAGAGTCCCCGCATCTGCCCTCAGTTGGGCCAGCTGATGCCCTCGGTTAAGTCAGTTGATTAATATCCCTGATAAATCATTTCCAAAGTTAGCAGCCAGTCCGAATATCATCATCCACGTATGTGTACTAGGTAATATATCTCTCTGTTCTCCCATGCAGCGAAAACGGTCCTAGATGCTCTATAGAATCTGTCCCAATAGAGCCGGTCCTCATCCTGCTGATTCTGAACGCAAAAGTTCGATGAACGGCCTACATTTGCCGCAGCGCACCCGCCCTGAGTGGTGCCCAAAGCTGACAGCAGTACTTCAGAATGGGCAGCACGAGGGCTCTGATGAGGAGGGCTCTGAAGAGGTAATCCTTGGCGCTGTTTCTCTTGTTCTAAATCTCCGACAGATCATCCTCGTTTGTTTTCTGCTTCCCAATATGTTGTCTGCCTTCTCATCTATTGTCTACCTTCCCATCTGCATGTTGTCTGCCTCCCCATCTATTGTCTCCCTCCCCGTCTGTTGTCTGCTTGCCTCTCCATCTGTTGTTCGCCTATCGCAACTATTGCCGTAATGTGGTCATCGGTATTCATCAATACACACATCGAGATCATGAAGCAGTCACTTCTCAATTTCTCTACTGTCTGGCGTCAAGTAGCAGTGGCGTATCCCGACTTTTTTAACCAGTTCTGTATCTCTGTACGTCAAACTTGAAGCATTCAATTGCATGCTCACTAGTACTCCCTAACACACTCACCGTGCTGCGTTGCCACTCTTAGGTTTCAACGTTGTGCCATTTTTGTTGTATTTATAGGCTAGAAATTTCGTGCGTATAGACCTACATGGCGAGCCGCGGCAGCCGTGGGGCTGAAGGAGCGGAGCCCCTCGTTTCGTCGGCCAATCAGCGGCGAGCGCTGCTGCGGCAAAACAGCCAATCACAGGCAAAGGTTTTTCGATGGCCTTATCCCACGAGTCGATTGCTAAGATCATCTGCCGAAGAGCAGAGGATTAGCTATGTTTTGATCATCGTAAATTTTCACATAATGGTCAATAACATTGTAAAAAGTTTTTATATTTATAATAACCTTCAAATAAAGTTATATAACTGAATATCCCGTCAAGAATTCGACGCACGTGGGCCCCAAGGTTTCAATTTGAATTTATGAGATGATGATTTCTGCTTGTGATAATGTAATTTCGTGTATGTAATACAATTTTTATTATCTGAAATTGTGTGATAATTGAATAGCAAAAATCTAGTTCTTTCTCCAGAGGTTCCTTCGGTTTGTTGGGTATAGGGTGAATTAAATGCTCAGCTTAAATTCCATGGACTTAAAAACCAAGATTATAATGGATTTTTTGGAATCTTCGATATTAAAAATCGATGATAAATTTTAAATTTTACCTAATTAAGTTGGAAATTTATCTTAATTTAATCACTCAACATCAGATTGATTATAGAGTGAATTGAAACTCATTGATTTCGATAAAAAAACAAATGCTCGTCCGCATACATTACAGGCATAATAATATATGTAAAAAAATATATCCTTGCTTGTACTTCTATGAATTTCTAAATATTCATTAGGTGTCAACAAATCAAACACTGTTGTTAAGCTTAGTTCAAAAACATTAAACAAATGAAATTTTACTTTGTACTTGGACCGTAGACGACACGTCCATAAGCTAGAGGAAGCGGACGCATGAAGAAAATTATTAGGAACGAGTCCAAATTCCGAAAATAAACCTAGGTAGCTGTAGCAGCGCGTGTTTTCCGACATTATACAAATCAATAAACCCGGCCCAACATAACTGTATAATCAAGAAATGACATTTAAATTTATAATTTGACAAAACCGCAATATTTCAATGTCGCCAATAATGAAAATAAATTCTTAATATTCAATAAATTCTTCAATATTCTTAATAAATTCAATAAATTCGCCAATAAATAAATAAAAATAAATTCTTATGCCCAAGTAAGAAATTTACACACCATGAACAATAAGCAGGATCTTTGAATTGTATATTATAGGTGTCGCTATAAGAGCACTCAAAAATTTAATGATATGTCTCACTCCAGATTCGACGTAGTTCTATAGAAACAAAATAGACATAGCTGTATTTTGTATAGAAGTCAAATGATAAGCTAGACGATCCTGATGATATGTTGCACTATTTTAGTATGGTAATAATAAGTGGAAGAAAGGACTGACTCAAAATTATCAGTAGTTCTCGCATAGGAAAGAACCAAGCATTCTCTAAAGGTTCGGAACAAACAATAACAATATTCAAGTAATAAGCCGATGCTAAAAATTTAAGGTGGTCATGCCACAAAAAAAGGCCAAGCCCAAAATTAACACTGGAGTCGGCCCTCTTCTAATTAAAGAAGGCGCGAACATGCATTTTTAACAAAAATAAATAACACGAAAACCAAAGAGTGATCAATCAAACTAAAAAGTAGAAATCAGGAAAGGATGGCTTTACATACACTCCTACCGGAGCAACAATTATTTGGACGTTTCCACCATCAAGTCTTACTGCCAACTTTACTATTTACAAACCCATACCTGTCAATATGTATGGAGAAAAATAACTCATAATTTACAGACTAAGAAATTCAGAAATCTTCAACAAACTGGGGAGGCAAGAGAGTACAATTTTAAAAAAGAACTTAATATTTACAGCGTAAGGAATTCAGAAATTTTCAACAAACTGGGCGGCAAGAAAGTGCAATTTTAATTGCACAGTTTCAACTTTCTACAACATTCAACAACAGGCGCTCGCTTATAGGACGTTCTATAGAGGCGGCAGAAGCACGAGCTGGACTTGTTCCAGTCCCTGACGCAGAAGCTACGACATCCTCTGGCTTCATGACTTCGGACGGTCTGGCTTCATGACTTCGGACGGTCTGGCTTCATGACTTCGGACGGTCTGGCTTCATGACTTCGGACGGTCTAGTTTCTTGACTTTGAAGCAGCGGATTTTTTTATCACGACCAGTCAGTAGCTCCACAGCTCTTCGCATAGATCAAAATGAATGGGTTGACTTATGAGTACAAAACCAAAAGATTGTGCAGTGCATTGAGTTATAGCGAACGATACTGTAACGAGGGATGATTTTCTAAGCCATATTATCACAAGCGATAAAACATGGAAAGCCTACGTAAAACCGGCCTACGTTACATCCCGATGATGACGAAGTTAAAACGACTATGAAATAATGTTTGTTATTCAGGCAGCAAGAATCTTTGATGAAGGCGTTCAAAAGCTGGTCCTAAGGTACGAAAAATGTCTCAATAATAATGAAAATTATGTAGAAAAATAGAGTGGAGTATGGATTTTCTCGTGAATAAATTATTTAAAAAAAATAGATTGTTGTATTTTCTTAAGTCAAAGCGGTACTTTGAAAAAGAAGCTTCGTGAAATTCCAGTCACATTATTCGAGGAAAGGAATTCGATCGCAGCAAGTGTGACTGTGAACGATCAAGGCAGTGCTTACTTTAATTACCAAATTAGCATGAAAAATAAAACATGAACATGGGAGTATTAATGTATAAATAGTGAACGTTTTAATCACGAGTTGCGCTGATCTCAGATGGTTTGCAGCAGTGGTCGAGCTCTCCACCTGCGCAGTCAGTCGCGTCGCGCGCGTTGCCGGGGGAGGTTGTGCGTGGCGTCGCTCCTGTCAGCGCCGCGCCGGGGCACCGAAGGCCTCGTGAGGGCTATAGTAACTGCAGTGCATTTGTGCTGAAAATAAATAATTTTTGATAATATAGACGTTTGGAAAGAAATATTACCCTTTGCTATATGTGTTCGGTGATCGGAAGTCTGAGTTTCGCGTCTTCGATTGACAGTTTTAATTCGAATGTTGGACGGCGATGGTAAATTTTTCAGCGATGTCGACACGCGTCGTACATTTGCGATGCGGGTGATCGTAACAAGCAATTAGAGGTGACAGATGTGATCAGCGCGAAACTTACGATCAGCATAGAACCATAGATTAATAGAACTTACGACCATACGACGGGTTTGCGATCATACGACGAACTTACGATCACCAACGGACTTACGATCACCAGCAGACCTACGATCACCAACCTACGATACGCTGTTCGGTGAATTTAAAATCGAAAAACGTGATCTGGAATCATAGTCGGACACTGGAATCGACACTTACGACGTCGTATGTCATAGCTGGACACTGAAAAGACTTACGACGTCATAAGTCTATTGAGGGAACAGAAATAAGCAACTTAGAGAGGTAGGATGAGGGACACAGAGGACAGAGATGAGACAAGGACAGAGGTGAGACAGGGACAGAGATGAGACAGGGACAGAGATGAGACAAGGACAGAGATGAGACAGGGACAGAGATGAAACAGGGACAGAGATGAAACAGGAACAGAGATGAGACAAGGACAGAGATGAGGCAAGGACAGAGATGAAACAGAAACAGAGATGAGACAAGGACAGAGATGCAACAGGGACAAAGATGAGACAGGGACAGAGATGAGACAAGGACAGAGATGAGACAAGGACAGAGATGAGACAGGGACAAAGATGAGATAAGGACAGAGATGAGACAGGGACAGAGATGAGACAAGGACAAAGATGAGACAGAGATGAATCCGAGGGGTTCGAGAGCCCAGAGAGCGGACTGAGGGGCATGAGACGAGGGGTTCGTTCCCCTCGCTTTCTCATCCCCGAGATTGAGGAAGTTCGCCGGGAGGGCCAGCGCTGCACGGGCCGCAGCCCCTCGACGCTTTACTTACAATCAATTAAGTAATTGAACTCTGATTAATTATTTAAATTAACGCTTTAAATGTGAAGAATTAGCGCAAATTTCCCTCGATAACAATGACCATAACCATAGTTAAACATGGTACCAATTAAAACAATGATATCAATGCTGTTTTATGAAATTAGTTGCTGTATATGTTTGTGCGTGTGTTTGTGTACGGAATTCATTGTGTAAGTGTTAGTTTGTTTTTTTATTTGTGTGTTTTTGTGTGCAGTAAGCCTGACTCCAGAATATACAGGGGCTTTGTGGTGCCTATATACAGCACCAACCGTGTCGGGAAATTACCGAAATATTATTTTAAAATGAAATTTTATTTTCATCGAATAAATCCTGCTGCAATACGAGTAATATTTCCCCTAATATATAAGGGAGGAAAGGAACAGGGGATTCGAATATACTTTTCTATTTTCTGTTCCAATGAAATAATTTTTTTATTCAGATATGAGAAATTGAAATTTTCTTTAAATTCGAAAGGAGGTTGGAACGTGCATTTTATGTTCATCGTGAGTTTGAACTTTTTCTTATTATAGTTTTCAAATTTTGAAAATTACCAACCATATTCGAGGTGACGGCATTCGGGATTTAGACATCCAGAAAATACTGGTTTAGAAAATTCATCTTGCAATATCTTATCCTTGTAAAAGCAGGATTTAACATCTGGCACCAGCATAAATTTTTTTAATTGTCAATATATATTACTGTTATTTATATTAGTAACAGTTTCGTACTTCCAGTGTATTAAGTGAATCTTGTTTCGTTAGCGTGACTGGCTTACTGGCTTGACACGGTCAATAAGACTCAATTAGACTGAGGCTCCTGAATATTTTACAATTAAGATCAGACTGGGAAAATCGAGTCATATCTTAACGCAAATAAAATCACTGATACAGAAGACATATAAATGCAGAAATATTTCCAAATAATATAATAAACACCCCTTAACACCCTTAAATAAACACCCTTAATAATAAACACCCTTAATAAATAATAAAGACCCTTAATAAATAATAAACACCCTTAATAATAAACACCCCTTACAATTACTGAACAATGAGTTTAATCTAAAGCCGCAAATTAAATATCTATTCGGACTTCTCTACATTACCAGAAAACGTTGCACTGCAGTGCTGTGCCGTGACGTGGTACAGTTGCTATGCCGTGACCATATCGATCAAGATCGAAGGTTTTCTGCTGTAATGACTGTCGTATTGTTGTATTTAGCCGTACAGCTGTTGTAGTTCTGTAGCTGTCGTATTGTTGTATTTAGCCGTACAGCTGTTGTAGTTCTGTAGCTGTCGTATTGTTGTATTTAGCCGTACAGCTGTTGTAGTTCTGTAGCTGTCGTATTGTTGTATTTAGCCGTACAGCTGTTGTAGTTCTGTAGCTGTCGTATTGTTGTATTTAGCCGTACAGCTGTTGTAGTTCTGTAGCTGTAGCATCGCCTCTTAGAAAGAGGCCTTAAGTTTCGTACGGCAGCGAAATTGCGATTCTGCTGTAATGACTGTCGTATTGTTGTATTTAGCCGTACAGCTGTTGTAGTTCTGTAGCTATAGTCTCGCCTCTTAGAAAGAGGCCTTAAGTTCCGTACGGCAGTGAAATTGCGAACGGCCGTACGTCGGAACGGCTGTGATGACTTCACTTTAATGACGGTTCTGATAGCTCGTAGCCGTACTGTTCCTGCTGTGCCCGACCGTATTATTTACGTTAATTGAACAAGCGAACGTTAATTGAACGTTAATTTTACGTTAATTGAACAAGCGAATTGTTATTTTGTTGACCGTTGCACGTCTGATTGCTTTTCCTATGTCTCGTAATGCGACATGGGCGTTGTGCTGATGTTAACCGTTGAAATTCAATGTCGATTTCGTGTTGCAATCGATGATTTGAAGTCACTTGCAGCTGTTAATTTTTAAATTGGTAATGACGCCCGCCTCGCGGCCGCGACCGTCACGACGTCTGTAGATTGCAGACCGTGACGGGTAACGAGTAATTACCAAGAACCTCTCTGGTTCTTGAACCTCTGAACCTTTTTTTTTTTTTTTTTTGAACCTACATTATAAAGGAGCTGAACCTTTTTGGTTCAAGAAACCCAAGAACTTAAGCTCCTTTAAAATGTAGCCACCGCTCATTTTTATCATTATCCCGAATAAGTAACCGCAGTAAGTTCGCTAACGTTTGACGTAAACAAACTCGGTGCTACGGTCTCGAAACAATCGCGTCTTACGACACCACATCGCTTCAACCAGTATTCTTAACCTTCTCAACCTCATTCTTTAATATAATTAATAATTATATTAAAATTGATTCCTTTCATACATAACTATTCAGAAGAAGAACATATGTAATTATTTACATAATTATAAATCAAAATTTTACAAACATGAAATTTACAGCAAATAAATCATAGTGTACAAAAAATAAATATTTAAATGTAGCAATGCCGTATTTGTGATAATAATATTGTATTTGAGTAAATTAATTTGTTGATGCATTGACAGTTTTGATTGCTCATGATTATAATTTTCTATATTCTATTTCACAAATTTCATTAATAAACTTCGATTTTAATATTTAAAAGTGAATATGAAAGGTTGTAAAACACAGGATCCATGTAAAATACAATAACCCTTTAATAAATAACTTATTAATGCAGTATTCACTTTTTCATTCAGCTTGCGTTACTTGAAAATCTGTACCACTGCCTGTTAATAACATTTTTTCAAAAATATCTCAATCATTGATGAAGTCGACCATGTACATGATTTTATAATGAACCTACATCGCATATTATTCCGTAATACGAGCGAGTGATCGATAGTTAAATAATGGGAGCTAATCCCGTGGAGTGAGTATTATATCGCTAAAATAATGGCAATAAATCCCGTGGTGTTAGCAGGCACTGGTTTTTAATCAATAACATAATGAGGGGTAAATCCCAAAACGGCAAGCAAAAGCTTTGGCCCGTGCTAGATTAAATTGATTAGATAATATTATTATTAGTAATAATAATTAATTAGTAGTAATAATAGTAATTAGTGGTAATTAGTAGTAATTAGTAGTAATAATATTAGTATTAGTATTCCGAGTTGTACATCGATATACAAGTTAACTACCACATTATTGTAGCAGATCTCGAAGCTCAAAGCTGCAAATAACTTAAATAAATACATTTATTCATTTAAATTTTCGTATACATTTCTTTATCAAAGTTCCCGTATACATTTATGTATCTAACTTGCCCCAAGTATACGTTGCCAAGATACGTTGTTGGCTCCACGTATCCAAGGCTACGTGTCGCGTGATCGAGCGCCGTATCTTGAGCGCTCACTTCACGCCTCTTGTGTTGAGATCTGCTACATGCGGGTTACGGGCGCCTTATAGGCGGGTTACGGGCGCCTTATAGGCGTAATTATTTGCGGGCGCCTTATAGGCGTAATAATTACGGGCGCCTTATGGGCGTTGTAATTACGGGCGCCTTATAGGGGTTTTAATTACGGGCACCTTATGGGCGTGATATTTACGGGCACCTTATGGGCGTGATATTTACGGGCGCCTTATGGGCGTAATAATTACGGGCGCCTTATAGGCGTTATAGTTACGGGCGCCTTATAGGCGTTGTAATTACGGGCACCTTATAGGCGGGTTACGGGCGCCTTATGGGCGTAATAATACGGGCGCCTTGTAGGCGTTATAATTACGGGCGCCTTATGGGCGTAATAATTACGGGCGCCTTGTAGGCGTTATAATTACGGGCGCCTTATAGGCGTTATAATTACGGGCGCCTTATAGGCGTTATAATTACGGGCGCCTTATAGGCGTTATAATTACGGGTCACAGTAGTCTGTCGCAGAAGCCTGTCTGCAGTAGTCTGTCGCAGTAGTCTGCAGTAGTCTGTCGCAGTAGTCTGTCGCAGTAGTCTGTCTGCAGTAGTCTGTCGCAGTAGTCCGTCGCAGTAGTCTGCTGCAGTAGTCCGTCTCAGTAGTCTGTCGCAGTAGTCTGTCGCAGTAGTCTGTCGCAGTAGTCTGTCGCAGTAGTCTGTCGCAGTAGTCTGTCGCAGTAGTCTGTTGCAGTAGTCTGTCGCAGTAGTCTGTTGCAGTAGTCTGTCGCAGTAGTCTGCCGCAGTCTGCAATAAAAGACTCGCTGTACGAGCGCCGCGGCCCCGAGGGCGCTGGCTTAGTGAACAAAGTGTCTCTCTTAAGCAAGTAATTAACGGGAACTGCGACGCTCTCCCCTCACATCCCCTCACATCCCTCAGATCCCCTCGCCTCCCCTCACTTCCTTCAGCAGCCTTCCCTCGCATCCTCTTACCTTCAATGAAAATCCCCTCGCTTCCCATGGCATCCCACTGCTTCTCCTCGCCCATCCTCGCCTCCCCTAACCTCCCCTCACATCTGCCTCCCCTCCCCTAACCTCCCCAATGCGTCAGCCTCCCCTCGCCTAACCTCCCCTCACATCTGCCTCCCCAATGCATCAGCCTCCCCTCGCCTAACCTCCCCTCACATCTGCCTCCCCAATATATCTGCCTCCCCGCCCTCATCTATAAGAACTTCCCATGTCAACGTCTCCTCCTTATCGCTGACCCCAACCCCTCCCCACTGGCGGGGGAAGAGGGGAAAATGTTCTGCAGTGCAAGCGTTTGTTGCTGTAGAAACTCTGCAGATACATCCGCAGACTCAGCCGCAGACACGCTAGCATGTACACGTGCCCACAGACATTTCCGCCGACACATCTGCAGACACACCGGGTAGCACAACCGCGGACACAATCGCAGATACACCCGCAGTCTTACCCGCAGGCACTCCTGCAGATACACACTCAAACACATCCACAGATACAACCGCAGACTCACCCATAGACACACTCGTCAACACACACGCTCGCAGACACACCCACAGACACACCCGCAGACTCACCCATTGAAAAATTCGTTAACACACACACGCAGATCCACCTGCAGACACATCCGCAGACACACCCGCATACACACCTGCAGACACAACCGCAGACTCACCCATTGAAAAATTCGTTAACACACACACGCAGATCCACCTGCAGACACATCCGCAGACACACCCGCATACACACCTGCAGACACAACCGCAGACTCACCCATTGAAAAATTCGTTAACACACACACGCAGATCCACCTGCAGACACATCCGCAGACACACCCGCATACACACCTGCAGACACAACCGCAGACTCACCCATTGAAAAATTCGTTAACACACACACGCAGATCCACCTGCAGACACATCCGCAGACACACCCGCATACACACCTGCAGACACAACCGCAGACTCACCCATTGAAAAATTCGTTAACACACACACGCAGATCCACCTGCAGACACATCCGCAGACACACCCGCATACACACCTGCAGACACAACCGCAGACTCACCCATTGAAAAATTCGTTAACACACACACGCAGATCCACCTGCAGACACATCCGCAGACACACCCGCATACACACCTGCAGACACAACCGCAGACTCACCCATTGAAAAATTCGTTAACACACACACGCAGATCCACCTGCAGACACATCCGCAGACACACCCGCATACACACCTGCAGACACAACCGCAGACTCACCCATTGAAAAATTCGTTAACACACACACGCAGATCCACCTGCAGACACATCCGCAGACACACCCGCATACACACCTGCAGACACAACCGCAGACTCACCCATTGAAAAATTCGTTAACACACACACGCAGATCCACCTGCAGACACATCCGCAGACACACCCGCATACACACCTGCAGACACAACCGCAGACTCACCCATTGAAAAATTCGTTAACACACACACGCAGNAGCACGACTTACGACGGTCGTAAGACCAGAACCTCGATATGACTTACGACGGTCGTAAGACCAGAACCTCAGCACGACTTACGACGGTCGTAAGACCAGAACCTCAACACGACTTACCGTGCTGTGGGCTAGAGAGAGAGTCACTATTTTGGATAAAATTACCCAGTCATTTTTATTAGTTATGAGGTTGAATAGTCTTGCTAATATTGGCTGCGTAAGTAATATTATATTGACTAATTTTGGGTATTGGCATTTCAATTGTGATTCTTGCGACCAGATTCAACTTCAACTTCAACTTAACCATAAAGTAACTCCACGCAACAAATTAAATATTTTGAGTAATTTCCAATCAACTCACATCCAACAATGATAAAATTATCAGCTTTATAATCACTATAATCAATCAGCTTAATATATTTATTGTAATCGCAGTGCAGTCACAGCTCGGCCTGTGATTGGTCGACGCTGATTCGCCGTAGCAACGATTGTTGTACTGTAGAACAATCAGCGGCCAATCAGCGGCCACTGATTCGTCGTAAGGCTTACGACCATCGTAAGAACTTACGATGGTCGTAACTCTGGTCGTTAATACGGCCACTGCTGTGTTGCTAACGTCAAGTGCACTGTATTGACTGCACCACTGCGCCACCTGCTGCACGCACAACCTGCTGCACGCACCACCTGCTGCACACACCACCTGCAGCACGCACCACCTGCTGCACGCACCACCTGCTGCACGCACCACCTGCTGCACACACCACCTGCTGCACGCACCACCTGCTGCACGCACCACCTGC
>NW_025932738.1:56385-63321 GCF_000764305.2 Hyalella azteca
CAGCAGCAGCAGCAGCAGCAGCAGCACCAGCAGCACCAGCAGCAGCAGCAGCAGCACCAGCAGCATGGGTCGATGCAGCAAATCACTCCTCGCTTTCGTATTCAAAATTGACGCTAATCGGCGTGGCTCTTCGATGCCTGAGTGCTGCTAGAGTGATACTCATGAGGGCTTGAGTGAGTGCCTGGGTGGAGTGGTTAGGGTGAGTATAAGTGGTGAATTCGTGTGGTGAGTGCATGAGGAGAGTGCCTGTGGTGAGTACGTATGGTGAGAGTCTGTGGTGCCTGCGGAGAATGTCTGCGATGGAAGCCTGTGATAAGTACCTGTGGTTAGCACGTTTGGTGGAAGCCTGCGGTGCCTGCGCAGAATGTCTGCGATGAAAGTCTATTATAAGTGCTTATGGTTAGTACGTTTGGTGAAAGCCTGTGGTACATGTGTAAAGTGTCTGCGATGAAAGTTTATAAGTGCCTATGGTTAGTACGTTTGGTGAAAGACTGTGGTACATGTGTAAAGCTGTCTGCGATGAAAGTCTCTTATAAGTGCCTAAGGTTAGTACGTTTGGTGAAAGACTGTGGTACATGTGTAAAGTGTCTGCGATGAAAGTTTATAAGTGCCTATGGTTAGTACGTTTGGTGAAATCTTGCGCTGACTGTGGAGAGTGTCGATCGGCGGTGAGAGCCTGTGATAATCGCCTGTGGTGAGTATCTGCGGTGAGTACATTTAATGGAAGAGAATGGTACCTGTGTAGAGTGCCTGTGATAAATACCTAATATAATCGCCTGTGATGAGAGTCTGTGGTGAGAACACGTCAGAAACAGAACAAAATAACAAGGCAATACGCGACCAGAAAACTGATAATGCTGTTCAATCAGTACAATTATTGAAGGGGGTGACGTTCATCGAGGCATTTTCTCATACCCGCAGAGCTCTATCCTGCAACCATCTAACATTTTGTATTCTGTAGTATGGAGAAAGGTTCCATACTACATAATACATATGTATATCATAATAATATGTATGTGTATAATAAAACGTAAATAGTTTGACAAACCAATTAACGCGAATGAGTTACCCGGTTACGACCAGGTGACGGAAGATAATATGTTCAACAAATTCATCCAAGGAAAAACATTTGGAATGTCACCTAGCTTTTCACGGGCTAAAATCACGCGCTCGTATCCGGTTAGAAATCTTATATCATACTATAACTATAAATTTTTACGATTGTCGTACGGTTGTATTTTGTCTCTAATTTATGCGAAAATACCATTAATATACTCAGATTGTTTTCGTGGTGCACAAAAATGCATTCCGACATGAAATAACGAACTGCAAATATGAGGTAAATAATGTTACAGGGATCATGCACTAGTACGATCAAAATCCCTTGAATGCCACTAATAACGCACTTTTAATCACAGTGACAAAATCTTCCCATCCACATATAGCGGTAAGCACAGGTTGTCAATGAATGATTAACGATTAGGAGGTGATGTATAAAGTGACGTAACGATCATTATTTGCCGTGTATAACTGATAGGAGTGAGCAAGGAAAAGGTGGAGGTTTATGGAAACCCCTTTGGAGGTTAGTAAAAGATACGCTTCGGGTAACCAGAAGGAATCCTTGGGAGATACCAAGAGATATGCTGTGACGATGAAAATAAGCCGTTAAAGGAGGTAATGTTTTCAACGTCAAAAATTTCAAGCTGTAAGAAAAGAGAGAGAGAGAGAGAGTAAGAATAATTCGTCAGAGTGAGTGAAAAATACCCTTCGCAGCCCTTTTGGTAAGCAGGAATATTTCCTCTGGTGACACCAGAAGATACTAATTGAGAGAGTATAAATAAACGCTGAGAGTGAGAGAAAAGATACATTGTGAGCAAAATTAAAGGAACCCTGTAGGTTTGTGCATGAGAATCTTTTAGGAAACTGGAAAATATCCTTTAGGGATCAGTAAGATAATTTCTGACACTGGAGGCCAAGCGTCAGCCCCTCGTATCGTGACCATGAGCCACGTCAACAGGCTCCGCGCTGACCGCCGAAGTCTCACGAGTCGTGCTGACGAAGATGACGTTTACATGGAGCGCTCCTCAGCAGCCTTCAGCTGGCTAACCAGAGACCAGTTAGGAAATCCATCCGAATCGAGATCCCACCTACGAGACCTGGAGTATAGGCCTAGCAGGGATGTATACCAAGACCCGTTACCTGACGATCCTACCCTACCGTACCACAACATACCCGCTCCAGGCACTCACGGTCTACATGGTGAGAGGGCTACTTATTCCAGAGAGAGTTTTCTTCCTCTCAGGCGTGATAGCCGAGGCTTCTTTTCTAGCTCCCAAGACATCAACCGGTCTTACAATCGAGCTGGAGATCCACGGCTGGGGGACTTATTGCATGATGCCCCATCCCCAGAAATGTATCGATATGAGGAGAGATCCTCTCCTCTACGAGGATACCAAAGCCTTCGAAAGCCCGATCTGCACAAGCGCAGTCTCGAACATAGTCGATCGAGCATCCCACTGGGGGATGAAGATTCAAGTGGGTCGGGCATGGGGTCTCCAATCACATTCCCCACCTTGCCGAGAGTTGCGGGGAGGAATGGGGCCTTCGAACAAGGACCAAGCCATTCAAGGACTCATCACTCACTTGTTGACCCTGAATCACGGCCTTTTCACTCACTCACTAGCACTGACTCTCGCCCTCTTCATTCACTTGTTGGCAGTGCACCTGCTGTGAAAGCTCCTGGGTCTGCGGTACCTAACGTCAACCCAGTCCGTTCCGGACCACTAGCCCGAGCCCAAGTGGGGTCTTCCCAGCCTGGAACTTCACAATCTGTGTCTTCTCTACCGACCCAGACCAGACTTGGCCACTCGACCGGACCCACCAAATCAGGTGGTGGCCACGGGGGATTACTCAGGGGTTTGGCGGGCAGGTTGACAGGGGCAACCGAGTGCAGTGAAGAAGTCGGGGATCTGGCCAACAGCCGCTGGTGCTCACTCTTCATGTTGGTCCTGATCGTGCTGGTCGTTTTCTTCGTCATCGTCGCCGCCTCCGTCCTATACTACAACTGTGAGTATCCATGCCTAAAAATTATTTGCGTATATCACTTTCTTACTCTATCTGTTCTGTTCACAGCTGTAGATTCTGTTTCTTGGCGTCATGCCATCATGAGTTAATTTGTCAACACACGAACAATCGTATCATAATTTATCGTGTTTACTAAGACAACAATACCGATAGCTGAAGTGTTTTTACGAGTCCAGCACGATAGCTGAAGTGTAAGCTACGGTACAGACGATAATTCAAGTGTAAAGAACGATACAGTCAATCGGTTGGTGTTCAGCGATCCCTCACGACAAATCTTGACCGACGTATCGACGGCAGCCGCAGAAACTAATTTTTCTTCGATTGGGAAATTGGCTCGCGTAAACATCAGGTCAATGACAGATGTGGACAAGTGCACTAAGTGCACTGCTGCACACTAGTGCACTATACGTAGACTGGTGCACGTGTGAACTGTCTTTATACTGGCTGACGCCTCTATATTGGCTGACACCTCTATTAATATTGGCTGACACCTCTCTTTATATTGGCTGACACCTCTATTAATATTGCCTGACACCTCTCTTTATATTGGATGACACCTTTCTTTATATTGGCTGACACCTCTCTTTACATTGGCTGACACCTCTTTTTATATTGGCTGACACCTTTCTTTATATTGGCTGACACCTCTCTTTATATTGGCTGACACCTCTCTTTATATTGGCTGACACCTCTCTTTATATTGGCTGACACCTCTTTTTATATTGGCTGACATCTTTCTTTATATTTAAGTGTCGTATAAGTCGTCAAATTCAAGTGTCGCAGAAGTCGTCAAATTCAAGATTCGTAAGAGTCGTCAAATTCGAGTGTATTATAAGTCGTCAAATTTAAGTGTCGTGTAAGTCGTCAAATCCAAGTGTCATATAAGATATAAGTCGTCAAAATCAAGTGTCGTATAAGTCGTCAAATACGAATGTTTAAGTTGAATTTCAATATCTTGTACTCGAGTGTCGTACAAGACAACGAAACCAACTCAAAGTTAAAGTCGTAAGATTCAAGTGTGGCAAAGTCGTAAGTTAAAGCCGTGAGTAGAGAAACAAGCCCAAGGTTGAGGAACGGGCTGAAAAAAGTTAATGTTATATTGTATAAATACTGACAGATTTTTTCGCCCCTCGGAATGAATTGATAGCGGACGTTTCACCGATACACTATTTTCCCCTCCCACTTATATATATGAGTGAAGTAAGAGAACCTGGGAAGGTTCAAAATAATTCATTGAAGGATAGAAGGATTGTAGATCCCTTCCATTAAAAAATAGAGGGGACTAAGAAATCAGTTACAGTAAAAATGTTACTCGAGACTAACCCTAGACGGAATAGGCCAACAGGAGAGGGTGACGTAACAATGGGTCCTAGCCCAGACTGTTCCCGATGAGGGGAAGAGGGAATGGGGAGGAGGAAGGGGAATGAGGGAAAGGAAGGGGGAAGGAGGGTAATGGGGGTTGTTGCAGCTACCGCACAAAACTTCTTATCTCTGATACGCGCCATTTGCTGCACTCTGACGATCGGCGTCAGCGACGATCCTGTGGCGATATTGTTGCCCTGGTGGGCCGTTACTGTGGCGATATTGTTGCCCTGGTGGGCCGTTCCTGCGGCGATATTGTTGCCCTGGTGGGCCGTTCCTGCGGCGATATTGTTGCCCTGGTGGGCCGTTACCTGGTGGGCCGTTTCTGTGGCGATATTGTTGCCCTGGTGGGCCGATCCTGCGGCGATATTGTTGCCCTGGTGGGCCCTTCCTGCTGCGATATTGTTGCCTGGTGGGCCGTTCCTGTGGCGATATTGTTGCCCTGGTGGGCCATTCCTGCTGCGATATTGTTGCCCTGGTGGGCCGTTCCTGCGGCGATATTGTTGCCCTGGTGGGCCGTTCCTGCGGCGATATTGTTGCCGTGGTGAGCCGACTTCAATGGTTACAGAGTAAATAACAGACGCCTTTTTCGATAGCAGTTGAGATACCGGACGACTTTTTCGACTGCAGTTGAGATACCGGACGACTTTTTCGATTACAGCTGTAATACCAGTCGACTTTTTCGACTGCAGCTGTAATATTAGACGACTTTTTCGACTGCAGTTGTGATATCGGACGACTTTTTCGACTGCAGCTGTAATACCATACGATTTTTTCGACTGCAGCTGTAATCCCAGACGATTTTTCGACTGCAGCTGTGATACCAGACGACTTTTTCGACTGCAGCTGTAATACCAGACTACTTTTTCGACTGCAGCTGTAATACCAGACGACTTTTTCGACTGCAGCTGTAATACCAGACTACTTTTTCGACTGCAGCTGTAATACCAGACGACTTTTTCGACTGCAGCTGTAATACCAGACGACTTTTTCGACTGCAGCTGTAATACCAGACGACTTTTTCGACTGCAGGTGTAATATATGGCAATTAATTATTCTGTTCTCCTCAGATGTTTCGCTGTCAGGACAGCCACAGGAGGCGTCACAGGAGCAGCAGGGCGGTGAGTAACACATTCATTCAGCATACATTTTACATGCATGTATGGATGAATAAGCTTCCTCCTCACACACTAATACATAGATTAGTTACATAAAGCTTACACTAATGTATGGATGAGTAAGATGTTTGTATCTTACTCACTCACACTCGTGTACGGATGGATGGGTAGCCAATATTGTATTTCTGAATATTTTAGGACGGATGGGACAGGAGGTTTATTTTGACAGGCAGCGTTCGAAACGCGTAAGTTTCATTCGTTATTGCGACAACGACCAGGGGATGAATCATATATGTTTTATTTTAATACATTACATATATTCATTAAAATAATGCAATGATAGTTATAATAAACAAATAATGCAATAGCACGATAATGCTAATAATAATACTTGTCTGTATTGCGTCCAGTTTGGTATAGCGTGGAGACGCTGGACATGATTAAACTATTTTATATGAACTAATTACTACTTATGTTTGTACTACATGAACAATTATTGCTTATATTTGTAGTATGTAGTATTAAGTAATTATGAGTCTTTACCTCCAATTGTGCAGACCGCTGCAATCTAATTTCCACCAACTGATGGCTGTGGTCTGTGGCTTTTGCCCCAATTTTGATGAACCTTGAATTCTTATTTATTTGGGTACGAATTTATAAGATTAGGCCTTCTTTATTTATTTGGGTAAAATGGAATTAAAACATCTTCACTGTTCCCTTTATACAAAGTTTCATTGAATACTTTTGTAGCACTTCAAAAAAGGTGAGACCATCGCTAGGATGGCATGTAACCAGCGATTACAATGGATTATTCGGAAAACAAAAATAATATTAATTTTTCAGGTCGTACTAATCTTTGTTCTTAATAATACTATAATAACTGTCTCTTATACACATCTAGATGTGTATAAGAGACAGGTATTAAGTAATTATGAGTCTTTACCTCCAATTGTGCAGACCGCTGCAATCTAATTTCCACCAACTGATGGCTGTGGTCTGTGGCTTTTGCCCCAATTTTGATGAACCTTGAATTCTTATTTATTTGGGTACGAATTTATAAGATTAGGCCTTCTTTATTTATTTGGGTAAAATGGAATTAAAACATCTTCACTGTTCCCTTTATACCTGTCTCTTATACACATCTAGATGTGTATAAGAGACAGGTATCCAAGTGCTTTTTAATATACTTATTGATACTCTCTATCTCATAGCATCCAGTCGGAACTGTTATAACGATTTCTCCACCATTTAATTCAATATAAAATTTATTATTTGTCTCATCGATATTCGGGATAGAGTGATACATATCCAGTCCTACCAATGCCAGTTCATGAAATTTGTTTGTATCCAATTTTATTGCTGGTGTGAAATT
>NW_025932738.1:64401-65280 GCF_000764305.2 Hyalella azteca
TGTCGCCACATCATCGCTGCTAGTGCTGGTGTCGCCACATCATCGCTGCTAGTGCTATTGTCGCCACATCATCGCTGCTAGTGCTGGTGTCGCCACATCATCGCTGCTAGTGCTATTGTCGCCACATCATCGCTGCTAGTGCTGGTGTCGCCACATCATCGCTGCTAGTGCTGGTGTCGCCACATCATCGCCGCTAGTGCTGGTGTCGCCACATCATCGCTGCTAGTGCTATTGTCGCCACATCATCGCTGCTAGTGCTGGTGTCGCTACATCATCACTGCTGGTGCTGGTGTCGCCACATCATCGCTGCTAGTGCTATTGTCGCCACATCATCGCTGCTAGTGCTATTGTCGCCACATCATCGCTGCTAGTGCTATTGTCGCCACATCGTCGCTGCTGGTGCTGGTGTCGCCACATCATCGCCGCTAGTGCTGGTGTCGCCACATCATCGCCGCTAGTGCTGGTGTCGCCACATCATCGCTGCTAGTGCTATTGTCGCCACATCATCGCTGCTAGTGCTGGTGTCGCTACATCATCGCTGCTAGTGCTGGTGTTGCCACATCATCGCTGCTAGTGCTGGTGTCGCCACTTCATCGCCACAGCGCCACTGTGGCGGCGTTAAGCTCTCCTATAGCAGATTATCCTCTCATATTCTCGGAAGACTTACGACGTCGTATACAGCGAGTCAGCGACTATATAAGAAGACTTACGACACTAAATAACTGAGATCTGAGGTCTTACGACGTGGTCGTAAGACCTCATACCTCATATGGTCGTAAAACTTACACCGTCACCACATACCTCATACCACACCACACACATCGTCACCTCATACCACACCACACACATCGTCACCTCATACCACACCACACACACATC
>NW_025932738.1:65783-69850 GCF_000764305.2 Hyalella azteca
TATGGAAAAAATGCACTATTGTGCTCGCCATGTCCGTCTGTCTGTCTGTCTGTCCGTCCGTCCGTCCGTGACCTCAAGTTTTCGTCGACGAGAAAATGCGCTCTTTGTCACTCACTGGAGTGAGTACTGAGGTATATTTTTTTCATAGTCGATGATAATACACCAAGTTCGTTGCCGTACTGCGGTTGAAGATGACTGTGACCGTACCGCTTCTTCTGATGAAAATTGTGACCGTATCGTATTGATGACCGTACCGATGATAATTCTTGGTGTAGAGCTCGAAAACTCGAATCTTCTGATGACGGGCGTTAAAATTGTAGACGTCTCGTGTCCTCTCGCATTGCCTCACGGCAGAGTAGCAGCCGACCGTACTTTGTAGAGTTGATGTCGACCGTACTTTGTAGAGTTTAGACGTGCTTACAGAAATCGTAGCTGACTTGATGGGTCTAGGTTTCTTGCGACCGTTAATGTTCGAAAAAGGGCGAAACCGCCAGTTTCACGGCCGCGGCCGTTACAAAGTCCGCTGACTGCAGACCGTGCTTGCGTGACGGTCACCTCCGTAGAACAGAACTTGGCGCCAATTTTAAGGTCCTTACATACGCTGGTGTGCGCACAGTTAAGCCTATACCCTCGAAGTGACGCCACATTCCTCGACTGGAATTTCCCTCGCGCTGGGCTTGCCAACGCTCGATGTAAACTAACTCGTTCCCATGGTCTCGAAACAACAACGTCTTACACACTTGCTATATCGCTTCGACCAGCATTCTTAACATTCTTAACACCTACGCATAATACATGTTCAATATTACCTACTTTATTCACCACACCACACACATTGTCACCTCATACCTCATACCACACCACACCGTCACCTCATACCTCATAACCCCCATGTATACCTGGTCTGATGTATTACGTCACTAATACAGACCATATGCCGTGTTACAGACTCGTCGTGCGTGTCTGTGGTCTGTCCGTACGGCCGCTGCCAGGACGGGGTCTGCAGGTGCCGTGGAGACTGCGCACCACCTGCTGCAGGTGGTGCAGGTGGTGCAGGTGGTGCAGTTTGTGGCTCCGACAACACCACCTACACGTCGCTCTGCCACCTGCACCGACACGCCTGCAAACACCTGCTCAGCAACCTCACCCTCCTGCACCTCGGCACCTGCAGTGAGTAACTTCCTACCCCTTCCTGCTGCAGGTTTCTGGTAGGTGCCTCCTGCTCCAGGTGCCTCCTGCTGCAGATGCCTTCTGCTGCAGATGCCTGGTAGGTGCCTTCTGCCGCAGGTGCCTTCTGCTGCAGGTGCCTGGCAGGTGCCTCCTTCCGCTGGTACCTTATCTGCTGCAGGTGCCTCCTGCTGCAGGTGCCTAGTAGGTGCCTCCTGCTGCAGGTGCCTAGTAGGTGCCTCCTGCTGCAGGTGCCTATCAGGTGCCTCCTGCTGCAGGTGCCTATCAGGTGCCGTCTGCTGCAGGTGCCTGCTGCAGGTGCCTCCTGCTGCAGGTGCCTGCTGCAGGTGCCTCCTGCTGCAGGTGGTGCCACTCTGTCGTGTGTTTGCTGTGGAATTTTCACCGCTGCGGAGCTCAAGCGCCGCTACGAGACTGTTGACAGACGTGAGAGCCACACTCCTGCTGCTGCTGCTGCTGCTGCTGCTGCTGCTGCTGTTGCTGCTGCTGCTGCTGCTGCTGCTGCTGCTGCTGCTGCTGCTGCTGCTGCTGCTGCTGCTGCTGCTGCTGCTGCTGCTGCTGCTGCTGCTGCTGCTGCTGCTGCTGCTGCTGCTGCTGCTGCTGCTGCTGCTGCTGCTGCTGCTGCTGCTGCTGCTGCTGCTGCTGCTGCTGCTGCTGCTGCTGCTGCTGCTGCTGCTGCTGCTGCTGCTGCTGCTGCTGCTGCTGCTGCTGCTGCTGCTGCTGCTGCTGCTGCTGCTGCTGCTGCTGCTGCTGCTGCTGCTGCTGCTGCTGCTGCTGCTGCTGCTGCTGCTGCTGCTGCTGCTGCTGCTGCTGCTGCTGCTGCTGCTGCTGCTGCTGCTGCTGCTGCTGCTGCTGCTGCTGCTGCTGCTGCTGCTGCTGCTGCTGCTGCTGCTGCTGCTGCTGCTGCTGCTGCTGCTGCTGCTGCTGCTGCTGCTGCTGCTGCTGCTGCTGCTGCTGCTGCTGCTGCTGCTGCTGCTGCTGCTGCTGCTGCTGCTGCTGCTGCTGCTGCTGCTGCTGGTGCTGCTGCTGCTGCTGCTGCTGGTGCTGCTGCTGCTGTTGCTGTTGGTGGTGCTGTTGCTGCTGTTGCTGCTGCTGCTGCTACGGCTGTTGTTGTTGTTGCTGCTGCTGTTGTTGCTGCTGCTGTTCTTGTTGCTGCTGCTGCTGCTCCTGCTGCTGCTGCTGGTGTTGCTGCAACTGCTGCTGCTGCTGTTGTTGCTGCTGCTATTGTTGCTGCTGCTGTTGTTGCTGCTGCTGCTGCTGTTGCTGCTGCTGCTGCTCCTGTTGCTGCTGCTGCTGTTGCTGCTGCTGCTGCTCCTGTTGCTGCTGCTGTTGTTGCCACAGCACTGTAACCCGTGGGCGGTGTGGTATGTCCCGTGTTAAATACCATTTCTGCTGTTACTGTTGCTGCTCCTGCTGTTGTTCTTACGTTCTGCCGGTAGCTGTTGCCGCCTGTTGTTGTTCTTACCGCTGTTGTTCTAGATTTTTTTGCTGCCAGCAGCCGCTGTTGCCGTTGTCGCTGTTGTTTTTGCTGTTGCCGATGCTGTTGCTACTTCTGTTGCCGCTGCAGTGTCAGCTTAGGTTTTACGCAACAGCGAAGACATCGGAAGATCCGTTGAGTTGTTGCCGGGGGTTCTGGCAAGTGGGTTGTGTTGCCGTGGGTTTGGCAAGTGGGTTGTGTTGCCGTGAGTTATGGCAAGTGGGTTGTGTTGCCGGGGGTTTTGACAAGTGGGTTGTGTTGTCAGGGGTTTGGCAAGTGGGTTGTGTTGCCGTGGGTCCTGGCAAGTGGGTTGTGTTGCCGTGGGTTCTGGCAAGTGGGTTGTGTTGCCGTGGGTTCTGGCAAGTGGGTTGTGTTGCCGTGGGTTCTGGCAAGTTGGTTGTGTTGCCGAGGGTTATGGCAAGTGGGTTGTGTTGCCAGGGGTTTGGCAAGTGGGTTGTGTTGCCGGGGGTTTGGCAAGTGGGTTGTGTTGCCGGGGGTTTGGCAAGTGGTTGTGTTGCCGAGGGTTATGGCAAGTGGGTTGTGTTGCCAGGGGTTTGGCAAGTGGGTTGTGTTGCCGTGGGTTTGGCAAGTGGGTTGTGTTGCCGTGGGTTTGGCAAGTGGTTGTGTTGCCCTGGGTTTGGCAAGTGGGTTGTGTTGCCGTGGGTTTGGCAAGTGGGTTGTGTTGCCGTGAGTTATGGCAAGTGGGTTGTGTTGCCGTGAGTTTGGCAAGTGGGTTTTGTTGCCGTGAGTTATGGCAAGTGGGTTGTGTTGCCATGAGTTATGGCAAGTGGGTTGTGTTTCCGTGGGTTTGGCAAGTGGGTTGTGTTGCCGTGGGTTTGGCAAGTGGGTTGTGTTGTCATGTGTTTGGCAAGTGNGGGTTGTGTTGTCATGGGTTTGACAAGTGGGTTGTGTTGTCATGGGTTTGACAAGTGGGTTGTGTTGTCATGGGTTTGACAAGTGGGTTGTGTTGCCGTGGGTTTGACAAGTGGGTTGTGTTGTCATGGGTTTGACAAGTGGGTTGTGTTGTCATGGGTTTGACAAGTGGGTTGTGTTGTCATGGGTTTGACAAGTGGGTTGTGTTGTCATGGGTTTGGCAAGTGGGTTGCAGCAGTTGATCCCCATTTAAAAAAATAAGCCATATTCCATCGTTCCTCCCCATGACCCACTTAATCCGTCTATGACCCACTTCCCCGCAGTCCATCCCCCCGACCCGTGTGCCGAGGTGGGTTGCGAAGAGGGCAAGGAGTGCGTGGTGGGCGCCGACGGGTCAGCGACGTGTGCGTGCGCGACGTCCTGCCCACGGGCGACCACGGCCCCCGCGACGCCCGTGTGCGCGAGCGACGGGCGCGACTACGCGAGCGCCTGCGCACTGCGGCGGGAGGCGTGCGTCGCGCAGCGCGAGATA
>NW_025932739.1:0-249 GCF_000764305.2 Hyalella azteca
AAATCAAAATATTACTGGGTAAAAAACTCATTAGAACAAGGAAAACCAATCAATGTAGTCAACGACCAATGGCGTACTCCGACGCTTGCAGAAGACCTGGCAGATGGCTGTACACTTATAGCCCAGCAAGAGGCCGAAGGCATATTCAATATTTCTGGTAAAGACCTGCTCAATCCTTATCAAATGGCCATCATGACAGCTGATTTCTTCCATCTTGACAAATCGTTGATAAGCGAAGTAGATGGCACC
>NW_025932740.1:0-361 GCF_000764305.2 Hyalella azteca
AAAACTCCCACGGTTACGCAGGGCCGGACTCCTGCTACGCGACCATGAAGATACGCACGGTACGCAGGAGGCGAGATCCTACGCAGACGCAGTCCATGCGGGACTCCCTGCTGGTGGTGCCTGGGGGTGATGGTGATGTAGGGGGTGCTGCTGGTACCTTTAGTAGTGATGTAGGAGGTGCTGGTGATGAAGGGGATGTAGGAGGTGCTGGTGATGAAGGAGGTGCTGGTATCACATTGAGTGGTGATGTAGGAGGTGCTGGTGATGCAGGTCGTAATGATGGTGCATCTAACGACATCCACATGAACGGTACTAAGAGCAACGGTACCATGCACCACGATACACCCACCGGTACCACGTC
>NW_025932741.1:0-488 GCF_000764305.2 Hyalella azteca
CCTCTTGAATTCTAATACAAATCCTCTACCTCTTGAATTCCAATACAAATCCTCTACCTCTTGAATTCTAATACAAATCCTCTACCTCTTGAATTTTAATACAGATCCTCTACCTCTTGAATTCTAATACAAATCCTCTACCTCTTGAATTCCAATACAGATCCTCTACCTCTTGAATATTAGTACAGTTCCTCTAACTCTTGAATTATAATACAGTTCCTCTAACTCTTGAATTTTATTACAGTTCCTCTACCTCTTGAATTCTAATACAGTTCCTCTAGCTCTTAAATTCTAATACAGTTCCTCTACCTCTTGCATTTTATTACAGTTCCTCTACCTCTTGCATTCTAATACAATTCCTCTATCTCTTGAATTATAATACAGTTCCTCTAGCTCTTGAATTCTAATACAGTTCCTCTAGCTCTTGAATTCTAATACAGTTCCTCTACCTCTTGAATTCTAAAACAGTTCCTCTAACTCTTGAATTC
>NW_025932742.1:0-565 GCF_000764305.2 Hyalella azteca
AAATTTTCCTGCTGATGCGTCGCCAAAGATCTTGCAATATTCACCCACATTCTGCAGCCTGGCACTTGTCAGTGATTTGACGCAAAAAGATATGTTGCCACATGGATAAGTTGCAGCATAGTTTTTTAGTTTATAGTTATGGCCCCTGGTGTTGGTTCTTGTTTCAAATTCTAGTAATCCTTTGGGAACCTTGTATAAACCATGAGTGTACTTGTAATCAAGCATGCAAAACATCTAACTTTAGGGCCACAACATGAGCTTTCCTGCCATTTCCGGAACTGTGTGATTTCCACCAGATGAATTACCTACTATCTACTTGTTAACAAAATTGCACAATCGGGCCATGAGATTCCAAATGTATTGAAAATTTGTCATCTTGGAGCTGCGAGATTTCAGAAACAAGTATGAAAATTCCAATCCTGCTTTTAATGTATATACTTCAAAGTCTTCAATGAGGTTCCACACGCAGACATTGATAACTGAGGCTTAGGAGCTTCATAATCTGAAATCTTTCTTCATAGGACTTGCCCTTCAAGCCTGGAATTATCGTTGTTACATGTCTTTG
>NW_025932743.1:0-591 GCF_000764305.2 Hyalella azteca
ACAAATCATGTATGACAGAGAGATTATGTACGTACATACCTTACTGCACAACATATATGCACACATTTATTCGTACGTTTTCCTCACAATTTGTAATACTCAATTAAATGTTAACAAATCATGTATGACAGAGAAGTGGTGTAAGTCCCTCGCTGCGTATCATATATACACGGAATTATTCGAACGTTTTCCTCACAATTGTAATACTTAAATGTTAACAAATCATGTATGACAGAGAGATCATGTACATACCTCGCTGCACAACATATATGCACACATTTCGTACGTTTTCCTCACAATTGTAATACTTAAATGTTTACAAATCATGTGTGACAGAAAGATTATGTACGTACATACCTCACTGCACAACATGTATGTACACCTTTATTCTCTTAAGCAAGTTTTGTTAAAGACCAGAGAATTAGTTTTATTTATTAGCTTCTTGTTAGTTTTTTCAATAAGTCACACATTTATTCGTACATTTTCCTCACAATTGTAATACTTAAATGTTAACAAATCATGTATGACAGAGAGATCATGTATCCTGCTGTTGAGAAATATATCGAGTCGTTCGACCTGAACGGCACAGCG
>NW_025932744.1:0-5490 GCF_000764305.2 Hyalella azteca
GACTCGGATTGGAATCTTTTCCACTCATTTTATTTTGAAACGCAGTTTCACTTTGTTTACGAACCGAGTTCACGCACGAATTAAGATCGTAAGGCTGGCTTCCACTGTACTGAATTCAGCAGTGAGCGACTAGGGCCCGTATGCTAAATAGGGCACTAGCACTACGAAGTAGCACTATGCACTACGAAGTGTCCAATTGGTATGCTAAATACGGTATGCTCTACGGCATACCGTAATTGGTATGCTCTTCCGGCCTTCACCACCACCTGCCGTGCACCACAAGGCCGCGGATCGAATATGACTTCCAGGCATCGTTAAATTACGTAATTTTACATGCACCGCTTCTCAGGTTAGGTTTCAGATAGCATACTTCTGTTCCAAAATTACCGTCCTTCGACAAGTGGCCGTTCGACCGAGGGCTGGTTCGACCCACGGCTTAGATACGGACGGCTTGAAGTGTTGAAGGCTACGTTCCAGAAGGCAGGAATCATGATGGTCCATTACATCCAGGGCAGTGGTGGTCTTCGGCAGGCGACCCGTGTCGGTCTTCGGCTGGCGACCCAACTATACTATCTGGAAGCTAACCTCAGATGCGGAGAACGTAAAATTACGTAATTTAATGATATCCGGAAGTCATATTCGATCCGCGGCCTGGTGGTGCACGGCAGGTTTCATGCAGGCTGGAGGAGGACAGAGCCGAGAGGTTCAGGGCTGATTGGTGGATGTCCGGAGAGATCCAAGGCGTTCGATTCAGGGCTTATTGGTGCACAAAATTGGTGGTGCACGGCTGCGCTCCCGAGGAGAGTATAATTGGCGCCGCTATCTTCTCGTTCGCGCCCGCCAGTGCGTTGGTAGAAGTCGTCGAGTGAGGTCTGCGATGATGGATATTGGGATCACCTTCAACAAATCGAGTCTGTACGTCGTTTTTATACTCTTTATTCTAGCCGTTAATGCAACGTCGGGAACGACTAAACCTTGACTAATAAGGTCTTCTATCAGTCTCAAAATACACGTTTCTTCATTTTGTTGGAGTAACCATCATGACAAACAATCCACTTCAATTCATATTTTTGGAATATTTCAAAGAATAATTGAATATCGTCTGGAATTCACTTTGTTGGGTTCTACTTAGAACCATTATCGTTCAAGTATCCTGGATACCAGCATTATCATACTTAAGAAATTGGTTTAAATCTTGAGTAAATGAGGAAATTAAAAATGAAGTGATTCTAAAAAAGCTCTGGGTTGCCACTATGCGCAGTATATTCCGCCATTGTGGATTCGTGGGTAATTCCGACACTTCTCAACTTTTTTCTTTATATTAAGCTTTGTCTTAGTTCCACGCATTTGTTGATGGTTGAAATAGTGATAACATACTATTGCAAATTTGCACGCCATACTATTGCCAAAACACTAGGTCTGGGCTGCCGGCAGGAAAATGTTAAGACCCAAAGAGAGACAGTGCACGTCACCCAGTGAGAACATTGAAAAAAGTGTCAAAGTTGATATTTGACCTTGCTCTACTAAATAGTGATAAACTGTGTAGAAAGAATATCATGGTTTGAGACTTATAAATAAGTCTGTGAATATACTAGGAAATAGCCACACTCAGGATGATGTATGTTTTCGGTGAATTTTCCCACGCATTTTCACATTTTTTAAGCTATTGCTGTGCACAGTTGGCGCAATGTAAAGAAAATTGATTCTCTTCGTGCACGTGTTTGCGCAATCCTGCCCATCAATTCTACGTCGCGCTGTCGCGCACGAGCAGTTTGTGGAGGAACAGACTTAATACTCAGTACAGTATGCCTTTAATTATCTTTCAATAATATATCATTTTTCTTGATACGGAAATTTGGTGAATGAGAAATCTAGAACTTTACTTTAGAAGAAATTTTCTCCAACGTCATATGGCAACACTGAACACCGTCTGTTTACATTTCGTTTGTATAATAGCCGCAGTTTAAGATTACTGTATGTTCCGTATCCGACAAGCGGAAGAGTCAGAAGTAACCCGGACATGTCTTACATTTTATTATTGTCAGTTCGACTCGCATAGTTGATATAAACTTTGATCTTTGATGACCAACAAAATATAACTTTTTAATAGGGAGACTTCATGTTTATTATACTACAAGTAATGATCTTTATTTAATTAGAGCCACATTGAAATGTTTTTTTTGAAGCCCGCTTCTAGATCATTAATGTTTTTATATACATCCTCGTATTGTTAGGGACACTCGCTGCTTCCATCAGATCTTAAAATGTAAAAGTCTAATAGATGCAGATTTGCATGAATAATGCCATTCAATATAGCATAGTTTCGTTGTCATATTTTGTATCGCATAGTTTAATAACACTTTGTAATTATGCCGTATTGACCTAATTTGTATAGTCCATTTACGCGCATTGTTATAGATGTCGGGAATGTAGTCCCAACATTGGCATGCAGGTTTGTACTGTTGACTTGTACCCTGCTTGCCGCAACCAGTCCAGACTCCAGTCATTCATTAGAAGGCACCGATGGCACATCTAGAGCCATGTTGCCTTCTTTAGTTTTGCAATTCGTGTCCGATTGAATTGTGATCTATGAATGAATATTCATAACTGTGCTAACTCTCAGAATCTGAGTTGACCCGTTAGCAATCTAGTTAACTCATATCCAACCACAACACAATGTGGATACCTACACGTTTGCATGTACGGTCAGTGCAATTGCGTAATTTGCGTTGCCGCGCATCCATATTTAAACTATTTTAGCTTTCTAAAGTACGGCGCACGGTGCATTTTTTTACCAGCATAGTACGGCGCACCAAGCAGGTTGTTAAAATGACAAAATAAATTCCCTCGCACCTGGCACATCTTCCTGACCATGGGGAAATAGGAATCCCTTAAGTATACTTGTATTTGCTGATTTCAAGTGGTAAATAAATTAATAGATGATTGAGTTAAGCAACGGTTTTAAACACATAAAAACTAATTCTGACACAGCTTGGAATTAGACACACACAGCTTGTTCTGAGCTGTGTCTAAAAATTAAAATTTTCTTAATTAAAAGCTTAATAGCTCTTAATTAAAAGCTTAATTACAAAATTAAAATTTTTTAATTCAGCTTGTTTGGAGCTGTGTTGTATTCAGATACATGCATACAGCTTACACAGGGCATCTGAATTCCAACACAGACAGGGTGCCAGAATTACCAATTATTAGAGTTTGAACTTTGAAGCACTGCCAGAATTAGTCTCACAATATGCCTAATTTAGTCACACACAGCATCAGAATTCAGGGATTTTGTAGGTTTGAATTCAAAAGGCCTTTAAATAAATATGGCAACAGTTTGTGATGTTTCACCTATGCTGGTGCAGTGGTGCATACTGCATAGTGGGGTGTTTTGAGAGTGACGTAAAGCCATCAGAACTCAAGTTGCGCATACGGTGATATTTTTATAGCCATTCATTTCTTGCTATGTCCTTAATGCATAGCCTAGTGGCAAACCAGAGCTTTTTTAGAATCAGTTCATTTTTAATTTCATCATTTACTCAAGATTTAAACCAATTTCTTAAGTAGGCCTATGATAATGCTGGTATCCATGATACTTTACTGGTAGCCTAACTGGTCCACTTATATGACTCAAAAGTGAACTTGATGGAGAGTCTAAAAAACTCTCTGCTTTGTCACTATGCCTTAATGTGTCAGAATATCAAAATACTGCATTTACCCTAGCCTAGCCAGATTTTTTAACAAATTTACAAATCACTTAAAAAAATCCTTTTCAGTTTTTTATAGCCTGTAATTTTAAAAAATTTTGCCCGATTTTCCAAATTGGCACCACTAGGAAGGGTCCTAGTAGTGGTGGTGATTTTTGACAGCCTAATCAGGCTAATCTTCATTGGCCAACAACTTGTTGTGTGGAATTCTAGAGGGATATTAAATTAACTAGTACACATAGCATATTGGAAAGCAGGACCTGAAAGCTTGGAAAGGCCAGGAACTTTCTACTTTCAGTCCATCATATTTCATATCATATACATAACCTATCACTTTCCAGCTGTGATTGGTTGATGATCAAGCTGTGATTGGTTGATGGAGATGCTTTCAAGCTGTGATTGGTTGTGCCCATAAGCCCCGCCCCCAAATATGGTATATGTCTACAGTACTGGTTAACTAAATACTCAACTTAAACTTGATCATTACAAACAAAAAGCCTGGATAATTTTCAAAAAATCCATTAAATAAAATAAAAATAGAAAATATCTATCAAACAATTTTATAACAAATCTGAGGTTACTGTACAATTGAAACAGTTTGTCCACTTTTGATTCTCCTTTTCATTTATAGTCAGTCACCTGGCACTTGGCAGAGCCGTGTATCTAAGGAAAGCATTCCACCTTGGGTGGAAAGCTTTTTTATAAGTGAACTTCCATTTCTAGAATTCCACCCTGCCAACAAGTCATGCACTCATGCTGAGTCAGCTGAGACAGCTGAGTTGCCTGTTGCTGACAGTTTGACACAGGCACACAGCTATAATTATTTTAAATTAACAGTGATGACTGTGATGTGAAATGATAAGTAGACCGGGCGGGCGTCGTACGTAGTTCAATTAATCTAGGTATCTATATCAGTATATCTATTTATATCTATTGCCGTCTACAGTCTACTTATCATTTCACATCACTGTTAATTTAAAATAATTATAGCTGTGGAATTCTAGAGGGATATTAAATTAACCAGTACACATAGTATATTGGAAAGCAGGACCTGAAAGGTTGGAAAGTCCAGGAACTTTCCACTTCCAGTCCATTTTATTATATAAATTATACATATCCTATCACTTTTCAACTGTGATTGGTTTATGGGATCCAGGGATTATGATTTTAGCCCCTTCCAGCTTTCCAGCTGTGATTGGTTAATGAAGTTGTAATGTTATCTGCTTTCTAGCTGTGATTGGTTGCTGGGGATGCTTTCAAGCTGTGATTGGTTGATGGGGATGCTTTCCAGCTGTGATTGGTTGCTGGGGATGCTTTCAAGCTGTGATTGGTTGATGGGGATGCTTTCCAGCTGTGATTGGTTGTGCCCATAAGCTCCACCCCCAAATATGGTATATGTATTACAGCATAGTGGCAATCGAGAACATATTTTTTTTTCTAGGGTAAACATGCTATTTCTGAACGCAAATTAAGCATATGCATTGCTTCACAATTTTATGAACACTGATGGTAAACAGTCAAAATATAACTCAGTTTACAAATAAATTTACATCTTAAAAAATTAGTTTTTACGTATCTCTGTCTCTAATGTTAGTAGGTTCTGCTCTGCTGAGACGACAATGCAAGTTTGGTACTGGCAGCGCAGGCATCGACAACCACACGTGGCGCCAGTTCACATACGTCTGGCAACAACAACACTCGTTCCAAACTTCACGTTCAAAGATCAGATTTAGAAGTTGAGTTCGTTCAATGCTTTCGAAATAGATGCTCTAGTTTGTCATAG
>NW_025932744.1:5619-13386 GCF_000764305.2 Hyalella azteca
ACCGCCTAGGACTCGGGCCGAACGTAAATCAGCTTCTCTATGTCCGCTTTTTGGTCTACATTCCGATCCCCGATTCAGACAGCTACCAGAGCCTGGTGAGGGGACTGAGGGGATTCTGCCAACTCTTGCCCTACTCTTAGGAGACCATAAAGTCGGCCAGGAGGTTCTGACTAGACGCTGATTGCGATCAGTTGGCCAACTGACCCAGAATAACTTTGCGCCGAGTGTAGTGACTATTCGGCCGAAGCCTAGGCGGTCCCCGAATTTTGTTGGGGTAGGTACTTATATTTATCATTAGTCTGCTCAACTCACAAGTTCACCTTTGCCCTTTGAATTTCAGTCTTATTAATTCATCCACATTGGCAAAAAGGTGGGAAGTTAAATATTATCTAACTAACCAATAGATGAGTAAATTCATATTACATGAGAAATATATATATACATTAAAAAATCTATGGTATATGTGTGAAAGTTTGTACACTTGTCTATGGGTTTGCTTGATGCCTAGCACAGTTATAGCAACATAGGGGCCATTTGAGCGCATATAGAAACTTCTTTTTATGTCAATATATAACCAGGATCTGAAAATTTAGTTTCCTTATTGGGAAAATGATTGGAAAAGGAAGAAAACCATCTATATGGTTGGATCCAGGGTTGGCAATGATTGAATCAAAATGATTAAATCATGTGATTAAATCACTTGATTTTTTATAAAAAAATCATGATTTTTTATTTTTTCAATTTTTTTGATTTTTTCATATATTTAAATATATTGAGTGGCAGTCTTTAATTTATATTGAGGTATTGTTATTTATGGTTTAGTATAAATATACTAAGGATGACAAATTGGTATATAAACTTGTTGCCTTTAGTGTGTATTAGGTTCCAATGAATTGAATGTTTTTGGTACAGAGGCATCAAGTGTTGCAATACATTGTACGTAGCTAGCAGCTTAGCTAATTCTTATAAGGCTATGAGTAGGTAGTTTTTAACTATTTGACTATTTGTTATATATTGATTACAATATATAATTTAAATGTGTTAGTTAGCTTATACCGGGTGGGGCAGAACTGATTGAACAGTTTTGAGGCAAAATAAAAGAATAATGGAGGTACATAAAGAAGAAAGTTTAATTTCCTCAAGATTAGCATAACATACCATTTAGAATACTTATGTTTTGAAAAAAAATACCAGGAAGATTGAGTTTGTTAGCTGCATCACACTGTTGGAGTCGTTCTTGGAAGTTTTCTACAGAAAGTTCACACATATGGTGAGGTATGGCCTTAAGGGGACCGACCTGGCTAAAATTTTTTCAATTTTAGCGTTTTCCGCTTTTTGGGCTCATCTTAAAGCTTACTTTTTGACGCATCCAACGGTACCAGAATCATCCCTCTACGTCGAAAAATGATTTCGTGACAGCTTCCCAAAGAAGGGCAGTTTTTAGGCCCTCTAACAAATGTCTATGGGATTTAATTACAGGGCTGGACAAACTAAAAGAAACGCCTGACGTAAAGCACTTTGACATGACCGCAACTATGCGCGATCTTCAACAAACGTTTTGTTTATTTGTTTACATTACGATGTTTTTTCTGCAAGATATTTTTGGCAGAAACGGTAAAGCAATGCGGATTGCGGAAGTTGAAAATTTTATGAAATGACATGTTTGCGAAGTGCACACCGCGATTTTTTAATCAAACAAAAATTTATGACATTCGAGCCGCGAGATTTCATACCTACTGAAATTATATGATATTAGAGTCGCGATATTTCAGACAAAAATAGGACTTTTCCAGACTAGTTTGTCACTAAGTGTTCAATGAACCATCATATTCAATTTTTATTCATCATTTCAAGTAATCACCAAACAATTAAATACATACAGTATGCGCCCCACGTTTTTCGTTTTAGATGTTGTAAAATATTTTAACTGAAATACAAAAGACCAAGAGAATGAAAGCAAACAGAGATCAGTAGCTGCCGAAAAATTATTTTCTACTTTTGAGTCCACATGAAAAACGTGGTCTTTAAAAATTTTTTTAATACATTTTATTTATAAGTAAACTTCCATTCTTAGAATTCCAGCCTGCCTGAGTAGTAGCCAGATATTTTAACAAATCACTTGAAAAAATCCTTTTTAGTTTTTTATAGCCTGTAAATTTTAGAAAAATTTTGCCCAATTTTACTAGATTGGCAGCACTAGGAAGGGTCCTAGAAGTTATGGTCCTGACTCCTGGGTAGTGGTGGTGATTTTTGACAGCCTAAAACCTAAATTCTTTAGTGGCCAACAAGTCAAGTCAAGCACTCATGCTGACAGTTAAACACAGGTCAGGCACACTGCACACAGACTGACAGACACAGCTATAAATATAATTATTTTAATTTTAAAAGTGATGTGAAATGATAAGTAGACGGCAATAGATATAGATACCTAGATTCAGAAGTGACCAGAACATCAAGAATTAAACTACGTACGGTATTACGCCGACTCCGTCGCCGAAAATAGAACGTGGTTATCAAGTTAGTTACCAAAGGCCAAAACTCAACAGAAACATCGTAATTTTTAAAGAGACATTTCGAATTATACATATTATGAGGAGGTACAATATACTTCTACTTTTTTTAAAAACGGAGTTAATAAGTTACTAATAAATCTTTCCTACAATTTACAGTGAATAAAAAAACGGCAATTTCTTGTCATCGAAGAATTCTCCAGCTGTGACACCATTTGTGATTTGACCATCACGATCTGCCACTGTCAAGGATAGTTTCTTCCACAGCAAGCGTCGTCAGGAAGTGCAAGTGCTAGCATGAATTTAGGTTCAGGGTCTGGATAATGATATAAACTTGCTTGCAAAGACCGCATGCATCCAAACACCGCATCGACACTTTTGGCCCCAAATTTTCTACCTAACTTATATCAACTTTTTCACGCATAATTGTCAAATCTCAATCGATTAGAGTAGGACATTAGGTTGTAATTAAAAATGTATAGCATTTTATCAACAATACGCTCGTGCGAGCGTCTTCGGAAATATCTTGTCGATTCACTTTTTCAAATTAGCACGCTAAATGCTAGTTTTTGGCGACATTTTCAAGCATCAAATTTTAAAATCCCAACCGGTTAGGCTCTAATTAGAAACATTGCTTCTTATCAACAAAACGCTCTTGCGAGCGCCGTCAGAATTTTTTCTGCTTACTTTTTTAAATAAAAACCTACTAGTAAATTGAATGACATGCATTTCGAATAGCTGGAGCCTTTCGTACATTTTACCATCAATTATACATGAGTCGCAACTTGGAATCGGGCATTAGCGGAATTGAAGTTCAACCAATATCAACTGAGGGTACAGTGTTTCGTTCGTTGGTCATTGCAGTTTCGTAGTGTCTCCCACAATCTACGCTAGATTAAAAGATGATCATCCGTTTCACAGGAATGTGAATAGATAAAATAGATCGTCCCTGGTTTATCAATTTCGTTGTGCACAATGTGCATCTGCGTACGTCGGTATGACTTCACGCAATCTTTATTCCAGGATCGCTGAGCATAAGGGCAGGAGTTGTAGGACCGGACAGTTGCTATCGCGCCCCCCTCATTATTTACGAACCGAGTTCACGCACGAATTAAGATCGTAAGGCCGATTTCCACTGTACTGAATTCAGCAGAGAGCTACTATAGGACTGTTGCGGCGACAAAATGGGCAAGCCAGTCTTAACGAAATTTAAAAATGTCGTTGACGAAATTAAAAAAAAAAGTCGTTGACGAAATTAAAAAATGACGTTAACGAAATTAACGAATGTCGTGTCAGTGAAAATGTGCGACGATAATAACGAATTTTTGCCTTTTTTAATAAAACGAAAAATTTTTAGAGTTAGATAAATAAAAATGCTCAATTTTCAGGAAATCGGTTCATAATTGCTCAAATTATGCATTGCTAGACCTTGAATTTGGTGAGGCAGATTCGATATCCACCTTTGATGTTGGCTGTAACTATTCGCAAAACTATGCATATACGTGTGCTAGATGCTTTCAATATTAGAGCGATTTGCTGCTAAAGCTGTGTCACTGCTGCGACGGCCACAGTATTGAGGAAAGTGGTCAGCCTACTTTGCCAGCCACCAGCGAATAAATTTTATAACCATTACGTAAACTGAAATGAACTTATTACATATCTGACCCCTTTAGTATCCTTAGTGTATATTTCGGATGTAGCAGTCCCAGGCCACGATGGATCGCCTCCTCTGACTATCGCGCATCCGCCCTCATTTGGGCCAGCTGATGGACGATGCTGTTGCTTGCTTCTCGCCGCTGGTAGTGTTTCAGGGGCGGCAGATCAGAGATTATGCCCAGGAACACGTCCAGTCGTCTTTTGAAGGTCTCCAAATTGAACTCACCATCTCTTATATCTTTTGGTTGTACGTTTAACAGCCTCGGCCCAGCCACGAGAAGTGATCCTCCCAGCAGTGATTGAAATCTGACTGCAAATCTGTTACGTAGTAGGGTTATCCTGCACAGTCTCCCCTTCTCTCGTTATATAACATAACATAGTGATCTCGGCGCTGAAGCGTAGGCCTGATGTGGCCTGTCGCCGATTCTTTTCCTTTTCGTGCCTTGTTCACAGAAGATCTAAAATCGTGTCATTTGACAGGATTTTTTCGTAACTGACGATAGTTTGAAGTAGCTACTAGACTTCTACCGGGTTCGATAAGGTGCTAGGCATTGTCTCAATCCTGAAGGTCTCGATTTTGAAGTTTGGTGCTTTTCCGGTTATCTGGCAAGTGACTATCCGGCAAATAAGCGTAAACATGAGGAGAGGGGTCACCTGCCGAAGACCACCACTGCCCTGGATGGAATGGACCACCATGATTCCTGCCTTCCGGGACGTAGCCTTCAACACTTCAAACTGTCCGTATGTCGGCCGCGCGTCGAACCAGCCCTCGGTCGAACGACCACTCGTCGACGGACGATTAATTTTTGAACAAAACTTTGCGGGAGTGTAGCCGTGACACCACAAATTTTGTGCACCAGTAAGCCCTGAATCGACTGCCTTGGATCTCTCCGGACCTACACCAATCAGCCGTGCACCACTCGGCTTTGTCCTCTTCCGACCTTGACCACCACCTCCCGCGCACCACCAGGCCGCGGATCAAACTGACTTCCGGGCATCGTTAAATTACGTAACTTTACGTTCACCGCATCTGAGGTTAGGTTTTAGATAGCATAGTTCTGTTCCAAAATTTATCGTCCTTCGACAAGTAGCCGTTCGACCAGGGGGTGTGGAGCTCAAAATATTAAAAGCAGAAGGATGTCAATGATCGGTTACGGATAGCAGATTCCATTCACGGCTGATTGGTGGATGTCCGGAAAGATCCAAGGCGTTCGATTCAGGGCTTATCGGTGCACAAAATTGGTGGTGCACGGCTGCGCTCCCGAGGAGAGTATAATTGGTGCCGCTATCTTCTCGTTCGCGCCCGCCAGTGCGTCGTTAGTAGTCGTCGAGTGAGGTCTGCGAAGATGGATAGTGGGATCACCTTCAACAACTCGAGTCTGTACGTCGTTTTTATATTCATTATTCTAGCCGTAAAAATGCAATATCGGGAACAACTAAACCTTGACTAATAAGGTCTTCTATCAGTCTCAAATACACGTTTCTTCATTTTGTTGGAGTAACCATCATGACAAACATTCCACTTCAATTCATATTTTTGGAATATTTCAAAGAATAATTGAATATCGTCTGGAATTCACTTTGTTGGGTTCTACTTAGAACCATTATCGTTCAAACAAGCCATGATTCACTTGACCCAAGATACTTCACAAGAGCGGCACAGATGCTTTCACCCTGGCTGAATCAGCGCTTTTGGCCACTTCTCCAGCGAAGAAATCAACACATCGTTGTCCCTCACGGGCACTTGCCAACGCATGCCTCCGAAGCGGCTAAACCCCTCCCTATAGTCCAGAGGTCGGATTATCAAAACATCGCTAAGTACACGTAGCGACTAACGTGTGGCGTAAGTGCTGATATGAAGAAGTAACTCTAGCGGTGGTATTATCAAAACATTTGCGCGGGAAGCTACGTACAAGAAGCCGTACGTAGCTCTACGCCTGCTCGGAGGTGTCGTAAGTGGAGTTACGTAGACGTTTTGAGTGTGCCGAAGCAATATAAAACTATTGATTTACTTGCAACACGGTGAATTGTGATAGAATTTAGGCAATAATTCAACATAGGCATAATATGTCATCGTTCTTAACGTTTTTTTTTTTTTTGAGAAAAAATGTCAATTAAGTTATGCAAGCTAATTTCTTTTCCTTTTGTGCCATAATTTGCAAGCAAATCTTGATATTCGTATCTAAGAGTTTTATGATCATTCACTAAAATAATATCTTCATGACTTTTTGATTCAAACTAAGTGGAGTTTGACAAGCCAACCATTTTTCTAACTACGTACACAAATTCCCTTCTTTCTCCGCTGGTAGTTGAACTCCAACTCATAAGAACTCCAACTCACAAAATGTTCTAAATTCTAGGTAGCTCTCTAAAAAGTCCTCAAATTTTGAATGGAAAAAATGTAATTTTTTGCCTTGATTGCAAAAAATTATAATCAAGGCGTTGTCATTGTTATTTAGACAACGTCTCACTCATTTCTCCATATGCTTCCTAGTCAGTCAACGCAGATGACGCTGACGCAATAGAACCTCCTTTCATCCACGCACACTGCGTACTGAGTCGACAGGAGCTAGGAATGGCAAATTCGAAGCCTCTGATTGGTCAGTTCAAGATGTGTTGTAGGCTATGTTCTTCAGGGGAGGGATCATGATAGTCCATTCGAAGCACAGCAGTGGTGGTCTCCGACAGGCGTCCCTGGTCAGTTAGTTGGATGGTTTTGATAATACCTTTTCAGATGAGTCTTGCGTAAGACAGTTTTGTTAATGCCAAATTTTGACCGACTTAGGCAATACGTAACTTTTTGAACGTAAGTACGAAAAGTTACGTGTACTTAGCGAAGTTTCGTTAATCTCTGCCCAGGCTAGTAGCGTGGACAGTTCAAGCGGCGGATGAACTAGCGGCTAGTATACTATCCCTGTGCACAGGCACCTTAAGGCCAGTCGTCACAGTGCGGCGAAGTCCGTGAGCGAGAAATTCTCGACAAGGATGCGGAATCCTTGTTCTGTGTTCAGATCGGCAAGTTGCTGTGCTCGAGCTTGTTGCCTTTGTAATATGATACCTGAGCCAGCACCCATCTTAGGACTGCGGCCGTATCATAGGTGGCCGAGGAATGGCCCGCAGTCGGCTAGAACTAACTGGCCTCGGCCGACCATGCACTGGCCATCCATTATTACTCGTCCCTCATTGTGCTCCCCATTACCGCAAGAGTGACAGGCGGGTACTTTACGACGTGTGTTTCCCCTCATTTTTTCCCCAACTCCTTCATGAGAACTGCGGCTTCCAAAGAAAATGTGAAATCTCCGATTTAGCAGTAATGAAAAATACTTTGTTAGAAAATATCTACACAATAGAGGTTGATTCAGATATGTCTCTAATATCGATCAATAGGGAATAAATAGTACTACATCCTTGTGTCTCACAAAATTAGGGAAATCGCATATAGTATAATGAACATTGATTGATCGATGTACAACCTTTTCCTCTATCATAACTAATGTTAGACAAAATTTACATGTTTTTTGTTACTGTAGAGATATTGTAAATAAATAGCTGAATAAGCATGACAAAATTCAGATTGATATTTTATTTACGAGCGGAGTTA
>NW_025932745.1:0-706 GCF_000764305.2 Hyalella azteca
CGGATGAACGATAATCAGAGGCGGCGATCCATCGTGGCCTGGGACTGCTACGTCCCAAACAAGTACCAAGATTACCAAGATGTTGTCCAAATACGGAAACATTTCAGGCAAGGCACTCAGGAAAAAAATAGATTACACTTAGAAAACTGAATGGGTAATGTTGTCCGAATAGTGACACACTTTTCTACGAGAAGAAAGCGAGCGTAGCAAAGGTTTGCCCTCACGCCGGGCCACAGTATGTCAGTATATATCCCATTTTACGGCAAAAGTTGCATCACAGACTTATCGATTTTTCTGGACCTCCAGTAAATCATCGAAGAAAAAATATAACTCAGTACTCACTGCAGTGAGTGACAGAGAGCGCATTTTCTCGTCGAAGAAAACGTGAAGTCACGGATGGACAGACAGACAGACGGACGGACATGGCGAGCACAAGAGTGCATTTTTTCCATAAATGAAAAAATGCGCTACAAATGTCTCGATGCTAGAGGCATTGTTATTAATATATAATTCATACAACATCAGACTTCACCGGACTCTGAATACGAGCCTTAAGAGGCCTGTTCACGGACGCTCCAACTCCAAGCTCGGCACACTGGGCGAACTGAGGATAAATTTTGGCAGCAGCGTCTTGCAGGGTAGTGACGTGGCCGAGGGTGCGCGAGAATAGTGAGGTATGAACTGCACTAATAATTGTGCAGGGATT
>NW_025932746.1:0-747 GCF_000764305.2 Hyalella azteca
TAATGTGATCTACTGTGTTCTAACGCGATCTATTGTGTTCTAATGCAATCTATTGTGTTCTAACGTGATCTATTGTGTTCTAACGTGATCTATTGTGTTCTAATGTGATTTATTGCGTTCTACCGCGATCTATTGAGTTCTAACGCGATATATTGTGTTCTAACGTGATCTATTGTGATCTATTGCGTTCTATAGCGTTCTAATGCGATCTATTGTGTTCTAACGCAATCTATTGTGTTCTAATGCAATCTATTGTGCTCTAACATGTTCTATTGTATTCTAACGTGATCTATTGCGTTCTAACGCAATCTATTGCGTTCTACCGCGATCTATTTTGCGAAATCGCGAATCTATTTCGCGATTTCTGGGCAGGGTGGCCCAGTGGTTAAAGTTCAGAGTACCAAGATTGGCGAAGAGAGGCGCGGGTTCGATCCCAGCTCTGTGCGCCAGTTTCTGGTCAGAATCGGAAAGGAGGCCGGGCGGTTAAGCACAGTAGAATTGTAGCAGTGAGTTGCGAGTTTGGGACCGCAAAATGCTGTAAATGTCTGCGATGTTAAGAATCGGCGACAGGCCTACGGCCTAATAAACGCTGAAACCGCTATTATTATTATTATTATTATAGCGTTCTAACGCGATCTATTGTGTTCTAACGCGATCTATTGTGTTCTAACGTGATCTATTGTGTTCTAACGTGATCTATTGCGTTCTACCGCGATCTATAGCGTTCTAACGCGATCTATTGTGTTC
>NW_025932746.1:1140-3598 GCF_000764305.2 Hyalella azteca
TCTACATCATCTACAATGAAAGAGGAGGACTTCAGAGTACTGTTAGTAATGGAAGAGTACACTCTGAATGCTTCAAATATTTTAAAATGAAGTTTTATTGCAAGTGTCCTGAGTAGCCCCATTCAACAGGACTACTCGGGACACTCTTTTTTTTTGCTTCTGGCACCTTACGAATAGCATATGGAATTTTTTTAAGATGCCATTTGATAGCCCTCGCAAAGAGCTATGAAATGAGCCTAAACTTGTCTATGAGATGTTTCATGGTAGGAAGTTATCAACAAAAAACGCTCAAAACCGTCCCGAGTAGCCCCAGTTGACGGTAGTCAATTTCACCTATCTTCAGTTTTTATCCCCTAATTTCTTTCATAGAGATTGAAAAAGTGGTATTTTCACCAGTGATTTTATAAAATCACCTATAAATGAATCACTTATACTTGCAATTTTTCAAACAATTCTGCTCTATATTCCAAATTGGGTTTTATGCAACAGTCAACACCATGTGCCTTGTTCTTTACCTCATTATTCACCTAAAGATGTAAAAGAAGTATGATACCACTTCCCACATTGATGATTCATTGATTGATCCACTGATTCTCAACTCATTCGCCATGCTGTTGGTGGGGGTGGTTTAGGCTACTTTGCAGCACACCCTCTTGTTCCTCTTATATGTTGTCCCCTTTTTCCCTCTTATGTGTGTTACTGTGTGTTTATATTATAAGTGTTTACCTATTTTATAAATTCAACTAAAATAATTCTCATTCTTTTCAGGTCAGGTTTAGATCAGTAATTGATTACATAAATTTATGCCAAAAACTATTCTAAAGTGTGGTGCTGTATAAATTGCTGTCCCACGCTCCCTAGTCCCTAACCTCTCAAGTGATTTGCTGGAAAGCTCTCCTTAGTCCTTGACCTCTTGAGTGATTAGCACACTATAAACCTCCTGACTGACTTGCATTGGAAGCAGTTATTGGTGTGCATCTTACTCATTGGTCCGTGTGCATTTGTACTTGGCATCATATTTAGTTCAGCTTCAGCTAATCAGTTTTACACATTTCCCTTTATTCTGTCATTATTCTGTCACTTTCACTGTATGAGATCCCAATAGTTATTAGAACCAGTATTTGCGTTTCATTTTCCTTTCCAACCTTTGGTCATCATCACTCATCATACTAGTTAAACTCAATCCTTGTTACCAATTTAGTCAATTAAAGTAGGCGACGAGTTCGTCTCACCCGCGTTGAGACACCGGTAACAATGCTGTTCATGCAGACACACTGTTAGGGGCTGCATTTAGGCAAATAAATTATTTATTGTGTTTGCAATTAATTCTCTCTTTTGTGTCCCCAGTGCTTTAAAACTAATAAAGTGACTGCAAGTTAAAGTTTAATTAATGCATGTGAATAAGCATTGTTGGAGTGAGTCAATTTTCCATGGTCCTGCTAATCTGGTCCTTATACTGACCTGCCAACCACCCATACTGCCTACTGTACATGAGCCTGCTTTCTGCCAATGAAGGCTTCCTTGCTGTCTTGTCACTGCCATACTAAGATTATCCTGGCTCTTAAATAGGTAAGTCAAGGGAACACTCTCGCCACGCATCTCAGTCCTAAATTTTATATGTAAATGTTTGTATATATTGTCAATCATCCCTTTACATTGTTCTAGAGTTTAGTAGTAGGTAGTTCAATATGTATTTATGCATTTCAAGTGTATGTACGTGTTTCAAGTGTTTTGTTGGATAGGTTTTATGTGTTCTTATTCCTGCACTCTTGCAGAGTGGCCAATGTGGAGCATATTCTAGGCCAATTTGGAGTGCATTCTGGCTGCCGGGCAATTCTGGGACCAGTTTGAGACAAGTGTTGGACTTGGCCCAATTTGGGGCAAGTTCTGGGCTAGTGCTGGATGAGTGACAGGCAAGCTTTGGGCTTGATGCACAGTAAGATGCCCAAATGCACCCCAGCTGCTGCCTGAGAGGGCTTGTAGAGGCGCTAGTCTGCGCAGACAATCGTTATTCCAACTCCAATTTCATCATCTTCTAGAGCAGACCATGGTGCCATACACAGTCAAAGACTCCCTATATATCCAGGTAGACAACCAAACTATATTTTCCACCTGTTGTTGCCTGTCTGATAATGTGAGTTAGAACAGCCAGTAGGTCTGTTGTACTTCTACCACGATGGTAGCCTGTTTGTGTAGCTGGAAACGTGTTTCTTGATTCAATATGATGTTCAATTCTTTTCTGAATTATTTTCTCCATGAGTTTTCCAATGCAGGACAGCAAAGCTATGGATCTATAGGATTTGGTCTGAGCTGGATTCTTACCTGGCTTTAGTATTGAGCATATGACTCCCCTTTTCCATGCAGCTGGCTCAACTCCACAAACAAAGCTAGTGTTAAATAGGTTGAGAAGTTCTACTTTGATGTAGTCAGGGCTCCTTGTTAAAAAAGTATTCGCAAT
>NW_025932747.1:0-510 GCF_000764305.2 Hyalella azteca
GCAAGCACCCACTTCTCCAGCACCTTCAAGCATTTACTAGAGGAATGTATTACCTTCAAGCATTTACTAGAGGAATGTATTACCTTCAAGCATTTACTAGAGGAATGTATTACCTTCAAGCATTTACTAGAGGAATATATTACCTTCAAGTATTTACTAGAGGAATGTATTACCTTCAAGCATTTACTAGAGGAATGTATTACCTTCAAGCATTTACTAGAGGAACGTATTACCTTCAAGTATTTCCACACAGCTTAGAAATACGACGCGTAATAATGAGGGGGCAATGCATACTCACTTCTCCAGCACCTTCAAGCATTTACTAGAGGAATGTATTACCTTCAAGTATTTCCACACAGCTAAGAAATACGACGCGTAATAATGAAGGGGTAATGCATTTTGCACGCTGCTTCGACCAGCTCTTGACCCGAGCTCTCACGCGAGCGAGTTTTTACAAGAAATTGAATATTTCTGCTGTGGCCGACGAGGACTCGTTAAAATAATGACTTA
>NW_025932748.1:0-395 GCF_000764305.2 Hyalella azteca
CACTGGGGCCAACGCTTCAGGTGAGCTGTCCCCGCTGGGGCCAATGCTTCAGGTGAGCTGGGCACACTGGGGCCAACGCTTCAGGTGAGCTGGGCCCACTGGGGCCAATGCTTTAGGTGAGCTGGGCCCACTGGGCCCAATGCTCCAGGTGAGCTGGGCCCACTGGGCCCAAAGCTTCAGGTGAGCTGGGCCCACTGGGGCCAGCGCTTCAGGTGAGCTGGGCCCACTGGGGCCAACGCTTCAGGTGAGCTGTTCCCACTGGGGCCAACGCTTCAGGTGAGCTGTTCCCACTGGGGCCAACGCTTCAGGTGAGCTGGGCCCACTGGGGCCATTAGTTCAGTGGGGCCAGGGGGGGCCAAGCAAAATTTGTATTGGTCTTTGATGAAATTTTTTCA
>NW_025932749.1:0-21272 GCF_000764305.2 Hyalella azteca
TACGGTGACCGTTGAAGAAATTCACGCATTACTCAGACATCTACATTCTCAAGACTGGACTAACCCAACGTTTGGTAAATGAAATTGTGCATGATAACCAGAGACACGAGAGCAGTTCGCTCTATAGACGAACAATTTTTATTTTATGTCATTCTTTTAATGTCTGACTTACTTTAAGAAGACTTCAAAAACAAGAAGAATATCGATACACTTCATCCACTCCTCTGTCAATTGAATTCTGTGTGTCATACTAGAGAAGATTAAGTCTGAGTATTCGTAAAAAATGTAACTCAGTACTCACTGCAGTGAGTGACAGAGAGCGCATTTTCTCGTCGACGAAAACGTGAAGTCACGGATGGACGGACGGACAGACTGACGAACGGACGGACATGGCGAGCACAATAGCGCCTTTTTTTCATAAATGAGAAAATGGGCAAAAAAGGTCGTCTGAGAGGCAATTGTGTAATTTCAAAGTCTGAACAAGTCTACTGACTGACGATTGATTGAGATAATGTTGTATCCTATTTACGTGTATTATGTACTTATGTCCAACCAAATTTCACTATTCAATGCTTCTCTTAACTTGAAAATGAATGTTGCTACATTCGAAATGTCGTTAATATATTATTATTTGCTAAATCTGCCTTTTGATCTATACCAACGTCATCTAAGAATTGTTCAACTCCTTGAAAATTCAAATGCACTCTCTGGTCATAAATTGTACGCATATAATCAAGAAATATATAATAATATATATAATATAATATAAACTAATATCTTAATATAACTAACATTAAGTTAGTTATCTACGTTAAGTTAGAATATGACTCAATAATGGTTGAATGACCAGAGAATTCGTTGATTTATATTATCAGTGAGTGGAACTTTTCTTCAGATGACGGTAGATTAAAAGGCAAGTTTCAGGAAGTAATTCTTATTTATTAACGACGTTTCGAATGCAACAAATATTAATTTTCAAGTTAGAAGAAGCATTAAACATTGAAATTTTTGTGGAAATAAGTACATAAAATAAGTAAATAGGATACAACAGTAAAGTTTTTGACCAAAAATTACTCGGAAAATTCTTCCAGAGTTCAGACAAATCCGGTAGTCAGAAAATAGAAGCTGGAGTCCAATCTGTAGAGAGGAGGGGTTCAGCTATCGCCGGTATATATTGTTGTCGGGCCACTGCTCGATCACGATGCTGGTGAGTACCTTAATTCAGCACAATGCGGGTGACGGTCCGGTTGTGAGCTTGTCTCGCGTGGTTCACCTGCCCCCCAGTTTGAAGGTAGCTAACGAGACAGCGGCTCGGTGTCTTGATTGTTAGTCCAATTTGTCCGATGTTGTCTAAAACACGAAGACGTCTACAACCTTCTCTGAAGCAAAATTTATAGACTACACCGGCCTCTCGGATAACTCCCGCATTTTTGCAGGGGCCTTTGTTGCATTTAGTTAGGAATTTGACATTGTTGTCAAGAGTGTCACAAAGCCTGTTGAATTCATCGACGATTCTGAGATGAACTTGCTTGTTAATAATGCTTTGAGACCAGTTATTAGAGTGACATTGGATTACATTGAAGTTATTGGAGTGACAACTGCGACATTGAACTGCCGTTTCTCCTACAACCAGAGACAAGCTCACTACCATAGCAGGTCTCAAAGCATTATTAACAAGCAAGTTCATCTCAAAATCGTCGATGAATTCAACAGGCTTTGTGACACTCATGACAACAATGTCAAATTCCAAACTAAACGCAACAAAGGCCCCTGCAAAAACGCGGGAGTTATCCGAGAGGCAGGTGTAGTCTATAAATTTTGCTTTGTATTTATTTATATTTGTATATTTTGCTTTGTATTTGTAGACCACACCAGATTCTTGAAGAACTCCTGTTTTGAAGGGGCCGTAGCTGTGTATAATTCGGGGTTTGACGTTGTTGTCGAGGGTGTAGCATAGTCTGATGAATTCATCACTGATCTTGAGATGAAGTTGCTCGATTTTAGTACTTTGAGACCTGGTCTGGTTGCGAGCTTGTCTCAGGTGGCAGGAGGTACGGCTACGCAATGTCGTTGAAGTTACACCAAATAATCCAATGTAGTCCAAAAGATGAAGAAGTCTACAACCTTATTGGAAGCAAAATTTATAGATCACACCAGATTCTTGAAGAAACCCTTCTTTTTCAAAGGGGCCGTTGCTGCGTATGGTTCGGGGTTTGACGTTGTTGTCAAGGGTGTCACGGAGCCAGTTGAATTCATCACAGGTCTTGAGATGAAGCTGCTCGGTTTTGATACTAAGACACCTGATCTGGTTGCGAGCTCGTCTCAGGTGACAGGATAAACGGCTGCTCAATGTCGCAGTAGTCACTTCAATCACTCCAATGTAGTCCAAAAGATGAAGAAGTCTACAACCTTCTTTGAAGAAAAATCTAAATGTTGAAGTTCCAACGTGATTGATCGAGTTGCTCCTAGCCTCGGGATGTTGCACGTTTATTCCTCTAGTTAGTCTTGGACGATGGAGAGATCGGTCTCTGTAGAATTAGTTTAGCATTATTCGACTATGAACTTGTGATTAGTGTGCCAAAGGATAATATTTATGATTAATTTATTGTATTGTATTATACTATATTCTTTTGTACTTGATACGTGAAGCTAGTTCATTTTGTTGCACTGTAAACGAGGTATTGTGGCGAGGTTATTTTAGCTAAGTTACCCCTCGAGCGCAAATTGTGTGTGCTCAGTTGTACTAGGTGGGGGTGCAGGCGTTTCGACTCGAATTCAGGGTGGCCAGATCTGAGCTTCCAAGATAAGATTCTACTGTACTTCCGGAGATACTTCGTAAAGTACGTGCTGGTACGGTTAGTATCCGCACCGAGCACTTCTCGTGTTGTGGGGGCTAATAACCTCCTCATTCGAGTATATTTTTCAGCGTTCTGGTGCAGCTTCTGCGGCACCGTTCATGCCTCCCGTGTCGTGGGAGTTAATACCTTCCACGCTCGGGAGTAATCGGAACTTGGCAGTGCATTGGGGGCTCGTACCCCCGATCATTGCCGTTGTTTGTCGGCATCGTTGTGCAGCTCGTACCTGTACCCTTGTTATCCCCTTTTGTGATTCTCGACGATCTATTAGGACTCATCAACGATGTATCCATGAAGTTGAGATCCTGTCTCCCGGAGCTTTTGGACTTATAGGGAATAATAAATTGTGTGTCTTGTACAGTGGAATTTGTGTATCGCCTGAACATGGTTGAACTATATAAGGTTGACCCACGAGAAGTTCCGTCTTTCAGTTCTGCTTTCTTGTTACGTCACGTAGATCGAGAAACGTAAAGAAACCCGTCATTCCCATGACGGATTGGTTGACTGGTTTGATCGCATTTCGGTAATTGGTTAATGACGTCACTGAGATCAGTGACGTCGCAGGCGAACAACGAACTACATCCGTAAAAATGGGCTTCTGATGACTCAACCTTATATTAGTTCAACCATGCGCCTGAAGATCACTAATATACTACGAAAAGTTCCTCGTGTTCATTCCTCCTCTCTCCAACGCAAGGGAATTTAGAGCCGGACCAAAGAGCGACTCTTTAGCCCTTGTGTTAAAACCAATACGGAAGTCACCGTCAAGTCGGCACGCTACCCATAATTATTTCGACTTCGCGGCGGTTTTCCGGTTACACATATTTTTTTGTAATAATTAATATTAATAAGACAATTGTTAGAGTTGATCAGTACCAAGTTAAATGATAGTCTGAATTTGAACCTGTTGACGTGAATTTACTAAAGCTTCTTTACTAATCAGCTTCAACTCAACTTCAAGCTAACCAGACGCAGAAATGCGAGTTTTGTTACAGAACATATAAAGTTCAAAAATATTATTCCTGAGAATAAGTAAGACAATTACACGAGAAATAAATAATAACAATCCAAGTTAAGAGATGAACATGAAAGAGTGGGTCATAATAAACTCATGAATGACAGAATGAAATATCAAGTTGAAATTTATGCGAATCTCCCTCAGCCAGCCTGGGCATGCTTGCAGTCACCCATGCAGTGGCTGCTTCATCGATGTGTAGAGTACATAAATTTTTTAATGCACCTAATTATATTTATGGACATGTTCGAACTTATGGCCGACTGTAATAATCTTATCGAGACTTTTTGTTGATCAAATCTCTTATGTAAATGAAAAGTTTGATAATAATGGTAAAATGCGCAACATTATAAAATCTATATGTGCATCAGTAATTTTTGCATAGTCCATACCTCGAACAGTTTCGATCAACTACGGATGTTTGATTCCATATTGCGTGCAAAGACTTGTTTCGATACTCATACTCATTCATTTTAGACATTTAACATATTCATTCATGAGATACGTACGTCCCGATATATTTGCACGCTCGTGACAGGTACAGTTTTCGAGTGAAGTGATATGCAAGTGCAGTGATCAAGCCTCCCCACGTACCTGCAAGGAAATTAGCAATTGAATAATTATCAAGAAAAAAGCAATTATCTTAGTATAATTTGAATAACATGGGAGTTTGTATTCGTGATACCTAATGGGCAAGAGTCGGACGGAATTGGAACACTACACCACTTCCGTCAAAAAAATTCGGCTTCATCCAAACAATGATTCAAGATTCATTAAGACAGACATTTTCAATGTGAGTGAGTTTCCTTGCAACTAAATTGTACATACACTTTCTAATGGAAAATGCATTTAAAATTTACCTTAGATGTGTTCGCTATCTCATTTTGATGGAGGCCAAATTGTTGGAGCTCGCATGACACGAGCTTCGGTCTCAGCACAAAATAAAGTATATAGTTATTATTATTAAAGTTATTATTCCACTCTCACAACCATAGTTACATTTCTCCGAAATTATCAACCGCTCCCATTATTTCATTCAAGCCATGAAGATAACAAATGAATTATGATTATATTATAAAATAGAATATGCAGTAAAAAGTTGAACATTGAGCAGATGCTGAGGTCGACTGAGTTTATACTCCTTTGAATGGCCTAGGGTGGATGTTTGAACGCACGTAATGGCTCATATAAATGAGCGATTATTCTTATCTTATTATCAGTTCCTATTATTCATCTCAGTGTACATTGAAAGTTAGTTTATTAATTCAAAAGATTATGAGAGATAAATTGCACGATGCATGTAGTGAAATGCAGCGGCTTCTGTCCGTGGGTTTGAGAAGACAAATCCTGCTGTCATGTGCTGCCTTGGACCCTTCATAAATGAAAAGCGTCGCTTATAATCAAAATCAAGTCAATGTAGTTGCTTTCCCATGTGCGATTCCCCCCAGCACACGTCGGCCTATGCAACGAGCAAACGAACGTTGCTCTCCATCACAGCCTCCCTTCACCTATAATCAGAATCTTGCTTAACTTGATCTTAATTAGGATCTCAAGTTGTTGATCAACATCATAAATAAGATATCAAGTTTCTGAGCAGCATCCTAATCAGGATCTTAAGTTCCTGATTAACATCCTAATTAGGATCTCAAGTTCCTGATCAACATGCTAATTAGGATCTCAAGATCCTAATCAGCGTTCAATTAAGAGCCTCATTACCTTGGGATCAATTAGGAGCCTCTTAATTTGAGCCTCATTGTAGATCTTGACTACAATCGATGCCATGCGCGTGCAGCGACGTCAAGCGAAGCAGAGCTGCTGCTTTATTTGCAATCGCAATTAATTTATTTCATTGTTTTACATTATTTAAACATTTTATTCCATTTCCTAAATAATTCCGAAATGAAACAAGCAAATTCAATTCCCGGTGATAATTTTATCTACACTTTATGTCATCGGTAAGAATCAATAAAGAAATAGAAGAAGGGAAATAATACATACGAATCAAATACTTGCGTTAATAATAAACGAATTATTAGGTATAAAATCAACAGCCATCTCATATGGCTAGTAGGTGGTTGTGGGTAGCTTCAAAGTACTCGCGCTACACAGATTACAAATGTTACCCCTTAACACAACAGCAGTAAAACGTGGCTTGTTGTAATGCAAAGGCTGTCGCCTTGAGAGAACTAATCTCATCGAGCTGCCGATGGCTGCGAACGACACTATATATTAATTGAACTACTCTTAATTAATGCAATGGGAAGACTGAGGCAATACCGCACGCATGGAAATAACAGCAAATAACAACGTTGGATATTTGAACGCGTTGATGAAATCACTACAGTTTCAACTCCATTGAATTTTGTGCTGGGTTTTCCGGTAAAATGAAAGCCAAAAATAACAAAGACGCTGAGTTTTTTACGTCGACTGCTTTTACTGCTTTTATTGTTTCGATTTCGATTTATTTGGGCAATTGGCAGCTTGATGGCGGCACTGAGCAGCGGGAACAGCTGTTACGACGTGGTGTTCCTAGGAACAGTGAACGGCACAGCCAATCAAACGATGCGCACAGCCAATCAAACGATGCGCACCGCCAGTCAAACAATGCGCACAGCCAATCAAACGATGGGCGCAACCAATCAAACCATGCACACAGCCAATCAAACGAAGCGTACAGCCAATCAAACGATGCGAACAGCCAATCAAACGATGCACACAGCCAATCAAACGAAGCGTACAGCCAATCAAACGATGCACACAGCCAATCACACGATGCGCACAGCCAATCAAACGATGCGCACAGCCAATCACACGATGCGCACAGCCAATCAAACGATGCGCACAGCCAATCAAATGATGCGCACAGCGAATCAAACGAAGCGTGCAGCCAATCAAACGATGCGCACAGCCAATCAAAGGAAGCGTACAGCCAATCAAAGGATGCGCACAGCCAATCAACGATACGCACAGCCAATCAAACCATGCGCACAGCCAATCAAACCATGCGTACTGCCAATCAAACGAAGCGTACAGCCAATCAAACGAAGCGCACAGTCGATCAAACATCAAACGAAGCGCACAGCCAATCAAACCATGCGCACAGCCACTCAAACGATGCGCACATCCAATCAAACGATGCGCACAGCCAATCAAACCAAGCATACGGCCAATCAAACTATGCGGCACTGGAACCGAACGGTTTTTCGATATCTGACGACGCTCCTCGCCCACATTACCGTTCTTCGTCGCCGTATCGGCGGCCAATAAATGGCCGGCGTATTGGAGGCCAATCATAGCCGGCGTGCTGGAGGCCAGTAAAATAGCCAGTGGAGGAATATAATGCCGGTTGTATTGGACGGCAATGATGGCCAGCGCATCGGAGGCCAATAAATGGCATGTGTTGTGGGGGCCAATAATGTCCGGCCTACTGGCGGCCAATAATGGCCGGCATATTAGAGGAAGCTAATATCCGACGCAGTTACAGACAATAAATAATGTCCGGCTTATCGCATGCCAATAAATGGCCGGCGTATTGGAGGCCAATAAATGGCCTGCGCATTGAAGGCCAATGAATTGCCGGCGTATTGGAGGCCAATAAATGGCCGGCAGATTAGAGGCCAATATAACACTCTGAATCTCACAAGCTAGGGTGTACTATATATATGCCAACGCCCATCGTTGTGCACAAATGGCACCACGATGTGCTATCGCCCGTCGTTGTTACTGTGTCGCTTGTGTCCACCAGTGTGACTGTACCGCTGGCGTAGTGTGACTGTACCTTTGTGACTGTATGGATGCGCAAAATTAAAGTTCTACTTATGTTGCCCATTTAACAAGCTCATTAAACTTTCCGTATCGACTTAAGTTGGGCATAAAAGTTAGCCCATTCGAAATGGATTGGAGTTAGAAAAGTCGTTAGAAAGTTTCTCAGGCAAATACAGTCAAGTCTCGTCCGCTTCTCTATCACGTAATAGTCATTGTTTTCATATTAAATTTATTATAATAGGATTGGGTAAGTTTTAATCTTGCTCTACAATCTACATAATTTAGGATCATTGCATAAACAATATCATCTTGCAACATGATAATATTTACGTCTTAAAAATTCCTAGCATAGGTAAATGAAATTCTTTTCACTACGACCTGAATGGATCGAAGAAAACCATCAAAACTAACTCAAACTTAACTATCTTGGGGAGCTTTAATGTTAGTGCAATGTTGATCTTCCTTATTTTCACCAGCAATTCTTCTTCCTTCTCCTTCACTGCATGGTCAGCACGGTTGCTGTACTGCTCGTTGCTCCGCCCGGCTGCCGTGCTGCTCATCGTTCTGTGCGGCTGACATTATGCTCACTGCATGTCACGGCTGTCGTGTTGCTCATTGCTCAGCATGAATGTCGTTGTTAGGGTTTTAATTGAAGACATTTTTTGAAATTTTAGTTTTAAAGACAATCTTACTGTTCACGTCCGCACTCTAGGAACGCTGCGATAGTTATTGTTTGGTGCGGAGACGTGACGGAGGTACGTGTCTTGTACTAATGAAGGGTTTTAAGTGTGACTATCGTGTATATATTATTGTGAATAGATTTACTCAGAATGTGTTCATATGATCTCTCTTGTAAATATTTATCATTCGTAGGAACCTTGTTATTTTTAGCATTTTATTGATTAGTTTTTTTGTTTGTTTTCAGAAAAGTTTAGGGCTAGAACTTGAAACATTAAATAAGGAATACAAGTGGAGTTTGAATTCCCCTGGAACACGAACAAAGGGTGGATTGGAATCACGATCATGAGCCGCATTTAACGCTGATGCTTGGGCCTAGTTGGCTTTCAAAGTGAGCCCACAGCATCGTATTGCTCACTGCTCAGCACTGCCACCGTGCTGCTCACTGTTCAGCACAGCTGCCGCGTTGCTCACTGCTCAGCATGAATGTCGTACTGCTTATTGCTCGGCATCTCGACATGATCTCAGTAGCGCGAGTTGTCGTTTTGTTGCCGGAGTACAGCTAGGAAACTTGACTGATATTCACGCACAGTTGCTCAAACCAAATGTCGTTGATGCTGGAATAATACTAGTAACTAAATTCTAGTCGGAAAAAGGAAATTGTTTTTATTGTGATTGCATTGCAGACACTATATAATGCGTGAAAGCAATTCAGGTATTTCTCATCCTAGCTATGCAAGATTCTTAAATAATAAATGTTCAGTCAGTCCCAAGCTCGTTATTCAACATTCGGACTGAATACGTGTGACCCTGGATACGCAATGCAATTACGTACCCTGGATACAAGGCCTGAATACGTATGCTGAATACCTATCCTGGATAAGTGGTCTAAATCTGTGTGCTGAATACGTACTCTGGATACGCGTCCAGAATAATTATTGATGCAGGTCATATGACATGTCTGCACCCCGCAGTCGTCATGCCAGGTTTGAAGCGTTCAAGAACGTACAGCTCTCACCTTCACTAACGTTCACAAGCATAACCGAAATTTACGAACAAGAAGATGTAACTTTTTCGTGTTACTGCAAAGATCTATTTAGATGAGTGTGAGCAATCAGCATGAAATATGAGAAGGTCTCGTAGTCACACATTTTAGAATTGATTGAATGAATGGCACATTCAAATACTTGGATCTGTAAATGAATGAAATTAAAATACACTTTACCTAGTATACCTAACAATGTCATTTTAAACAATATAACAATAAGAAACTTTCACTCCTTGAGTAGCGACCGCACAAAGTTTAACTCGTGCAGCACAAAATAGAGCAACAGCCAAACGCGGCAATTGTACATGGATATAAATTCAATTATTTCAGCACTTTCATTGTCTTAAAATAGTTATTCTTACATTTTATATTATGAAAATACAATGTGTGAATTCAACTCTGCGAAGAATCGAATTAAACTTGAGTTAATGGTGGCGAATATCATAGAATCTACCAACAGTATGAGTTGGCAAATCTCAACATATAGCAAATACAAGATGACTGCCCTCCAGACTTCCAAAATCTTCACAAGCAACAGCATGCAGTCATGGCAATGACACCTTAATCTCCTGGAATCCATAACTAACACTTAATTAGTAATAAATAATGCATAATACATTATAATTAGTGCTTAATATATAATGAATAACACATAATACATAATGCACCACTTATAATTAACGCACTCTAAACCAACGGATGTTTATTAGGGGCCGTGAACGGGAGGCACTTTGGGCCTGCGGCCACACGCCCAAAACGCCTCCTCGACAACCTGCCGTGCCTCAGACAGCCGGCGAACCGACCGAACGTTTTCAATATAGTCACTACTTATTTTTGGTCTTCATACGGGTAGTTAATTTAAAAAAAAAAACAGCATTGACTCCCATGAGGCAGAGAATTACCATATTGCAATACTTAGGTTCTAATGGTCTACCAAAGCCACGACAGCGCTAATTTAGGGAATAAAAAATGAAAATTTATAAAATTCATGGTGGTAGTTGGAGATCCCAAGAACGCACAACACAGCAACTCGCGAGATCCAATAAACGGCCACCGATTATATGATGTATTTTTTCAGTCAGGTATGATATTGATTGCATTTATCCTAAACTAGGAATAAATTCTTCATTTTTTAAGCTTATTTAATGGTGAGAGTTATCACTTAACTCTTTGTTGTCATCATTTAATTTAAGCATTTCTTTTAGGGGCTAACACGCTTATGTGAAACGCTAAATAAAGTGGCTAACAAAGTGCAGTATTAGGAACTATTTGTTTGATGGCAGAGCTCCAATAACTGGCGGCTGCACCCGACACGCTATAAACCACAAATTATTTTCATCAAGGAAACAAAGTTGGGGCGTGGCTCTAGAGAAAAGTTGGCCTTATAAGCTGAGGCACTAAGTTTGCTGAGGCACTGAAAAGCCGCTTTGACATATGAAGCCTAAAGGCTCCCGTCATTTCATGAGGATACGTAAGGCTTCTCATGACGAAGGTGGCTTCGTATGACATGTGAGGCCTAATGGCCTCGTCATTCATCAGGTCACGTGAATCTTCTCATGATCAAGCTGGCCTCGTATGGCATATGTGGCCTAAAGGACATGTGAGGCCTCAAATGACATTTGAAACAAATAGACATTAGATAAGCAAGACATATAAAACAAAGAAGTCTTAAGAAAATTTGGCAAGTTCAGCTGCAAGCAAATGGGAATAAAGTGTTCAAGGCCGTTTTCATATGCGCCATTATGATGTCAAGTCACCTCGACTTCATAACCTAAATTGTGTGTGATCGCTGCTGTCCAACACGTTTTGGACAACGCAAAATCCGAAGACATTCGTGAATCATTAGCTCCCTTTTGAAAACACCCGATTGATATTCCTTCATCAAAATAGATCGAGAATTTCATTTAAATATATCGGCACTTGTTGCATTCTTAAGACCAGAATGCACACGGAAAGTAGCTAATAAGTGCGGAAGCATTTAACTATCAGTGAGTCTCTAGACTGGTTTAGCATACGGTTTTTCCGGCTTTATCATAAGATTATTGAGTTGCTATAAGCGCTGTATCTTAACTCGCGGATCACGAGAAAGCCATTAGTAATGCGCGACTTGAATTACTGATAAGCTAGGTGCGGGACAGAAGCAAGAATCTCGGTGCACTTCTCATGGCAGTGGGAAAATAAAGCAGTGACTAAAATTAATAATCTGTAACAAATCTCTAATGAAAAAGTAATAGTAATGAGCAAATAATTATCAAATAACGCACAGTTTAAGCACAGGCAGCAAGAGATAGTGTATAGGTTATTTAAAAGTAATCAAATATAAACCAAACTGCATGCTAACAATGGGCATAAACACGCTGGCCAGAGTGAATGGACAAATGTTAGGCTCATTAAATGTTTACCCAAAATGTTAGGCTCATTAAATGTTTACCCAAAAAGTTAGGCTCATTAAATATTTACCCAAATCGATGGATTTGGCTTCTCATCTCCAAAACAGATGGGAGGTCTTAAATATAAATATATTATATATTAAGCTAATTAATTTTATATATCTATAAGCCAGCTATTCACAATGCAGCAACATAATCAGGACCAAATTAATCATCTCTTATTCCAAGGCAATCCAGGCCTGAACTGAATGAGAAGGGACGTAAATTATGCAGGAATACATAAGTCATTTCTTGGTTCCAAGAAAAATGATTAGCAAATTTTTATCAGACTTCTTCAAAATTTCCGCAGGAAAAAATTGTTTCGTTAGTTGAAAAAATTGTTTCGTTTCTATCGCTGCATGCTTGGTCGATCAATTCAAGCACCCGCAGTTCGTTATCAGTGATTCCACGAAACATCGCTCGGCGGGAATTTCCGCTGATAATCTGAGCTTCTTTTCTTATCTCTTAATAAGTAATTACTCGAGTCTCGGTTAAACTTCTCATGCTAAAAAATATACTTTGTTACGATTCAATTCTAAAATAGATTGAATGAACTACTTAACACAGAATATAAATCAGTCTGAGATATCACATATCTCGTCAGTGACGATATGAAAAACGTGATATAACGGTGATATGAAACAGTGTTATCAGTGAAGAGTCAAATCATTCCATCAAGTTTTTTTCTACTTCTATGTCTATAAAATCAAATATCACTTCAGCTATTAAGCTATAATATACGACATATACACAACCGCTTTCGATTAAATAATTTAGATTTAATCAAAAAACCGAACAATGACGTCAGCAATGATCCACCATCAAGGATGTGATCATCAATTAGTCTTTCAATTTTATTAACTCGAAGTCTGAATTTTAAAGTTCTTAGCAGCTTTTCTTCTGGTTGTTGTGTGAGAACAATTTAATTGCTATAAAGAAATGTTATTGCAGCCTAGGCAGTGTGGTAAATATGACAGCTATCGGAAAGAATGGGAATCAATGGAACAGAAAGGCATGACGTAAAGATGGCTGGGCTGTGAAACAAATGGAGTTTGTAGCCAGTGTGGTGACCTCGTGCCGTGATACAGAGATGATAAGAAATCTTAATAAAGTTTCAACCGCAAGCAAATCGGACCCTATTCGACAGGGTAATAAAATTACTGCGATCAAATAATTATGAAAATAACTGATATGAGGTTTTTAACGCCCAGTATAGATAACTTATGAGTGAATGAATTAATTTGAAAATTTAGAGGATATCGGTACGTGGGGTAGGAAGTTAGACTAAGAAAAAAATGAATAGCAAGAGGTTGAACTGCGTTTGTAAAAAGAAAAAGTAAATACTTAAAATCAAATCGCATAATCCAAAGTTGTATATATTGAAGAGCCTGGTTGGATATCAATACTATATCTAACCAAATTGTATATTGATTCAATATTATTTGACATAAATTCATATATAGCTCAGACTAAATGATACACTAATTTCGAAAAGATTCCATTATAAATTATGGTTAATGCAAAAATTTTATTATCTGAATATTCATTAATTTGAAAATTTTTAATAAATTCATCGAACCTCAACTCAGGAAGTTTAGTTTATATTTAAAATATTCAATAAATTTTTTCTATGATAAATTTTTAGCTTTTTAATCTTACAAGTTGCTATCTTAGATTAAAGTCCAACTTCATACGGAAGAAAAATAGGCATCGAGTGTGTAACCGGAAACACCGCCTCGAAATTGAAATAATTACGGGCTAAAGAGTCGCTTTTTGGTCGGGCTCTAAATTCCCATGCGCTGGAGAGAGGAGGAAGGAACACAAAGAACGTTTCGTAGTATCCTGGTGATCTTCAGGCAATTTATATGATTTTTCATAAAAGGGCGCACAATATATTATTCGTCTCAGTCTAAAAGTTCACGGAAAAAGGATTACCATCTCATGGGTACAAACAGCAACGAGAAACTATAGTACTATGAGCCATAATACACAGCTGAGATAAACAAAAAGCGGACAGCAAATAATACGGGAACTAACCGCACCGAGATGCCAACAACAGCCTCAGAGAGTAGGGGAACTAGCCCTAATACACTGCCATGAATAACAAAAATGGATAGCAAATAGTACGGGAACTATAGACGCACCAAGAGCCAACAACCAGCCACAGAGACTAGCCCTAATACAGTGCCAAATTCCGATTACTCCCGAGCGTTTAAGGTATTAATTCCCATGACACGGGATGCGCGAACGGTACGGCAGAAGCTACACCAGAACGCTAACAAATATACTCGAGTGAGGAGGTTGTTAGCCCCCACAGCCCGAGAGTTGCTTGGCACGGGAGCCGACGTTAGCCGTACCAGAGCGTTACTAGTAACTAGTAAAGAACTCCATCATCGCCGTAATTAATTCGTTACTTGATCTCTCAGCGATATATATCCAGAAGTGAGCTAGAGTCTTGGAAGCCCAGATATGGCCCTCCAAATTCGAGTTGAAACGCCTGGACCCCCACTCAGCCAAACTGAGCACACACAATTTGTCCGCGAGGGTTAACTCAGCTAGAATAACTTCGTCATAATACCTCGTTGACATTGCAACAAAGTGGACTAGCTTCATAATTCAGTTTAAGATGCAGATAATATAGTACAATAAAGTAATCCTAATTTTAATCCTTTGACAAATTAATCACGGGTTAATAGTCGAATAATCTTAAACTAATTCTAAGAAGACCGAGATCTCCATCGTCCAAGACTACCGGAGGGAATAAACGCGCACCGACGCGAGGCTACCAGCAAATCGACTAATCACGTTGGAGCTACAAGATATTTAGTCTCGTCCCAAAAGCTAATAACTAAATCCTATGAATTAACATAATAATATCACAGTTAAACGAAATTACATTTTTTAGTCATAAAATAAATATATCCAACCACTAGCAAGTCATATTCTAACGCAACAAATAATATGAAAACTCGAATCTTTTATTGAAGTTGATCTTCCAAGTCCAGCCAATACTACGTTCTAAAAAAATATTTCATAGAATTTGGGTTCTGTCACAAGTGGATGCTGCCAAAAAAAATCAACGCAACATTCAAGCAAAATTAGAAAATGTAAATCAAGTGAATTGGTGGATTTATAGAGATATTTAATTACTGGTGAATTTATGCTGCTGAGCGTGTGAAGCGCTACTGAATGCACTGATTCGTTACAATTATGTTCGATCATGTGGGATATGACTGATTGGACAGGTCAAAACTCTGAACTTCATTAAAGAGCGACTTCGAGCTCGCACACCCAGCCAGGGGACTTTGAGACTTACCGCACTACTTGAAAAAATAAAGTTGCATATGTCGCTAGAAACAAAATCCGGTTCGGTCAGCCAAGAATAATGGTGTAAATTAATTTAATTATCGAAGATAAATTGAAGATTTCTCACACTCACGTACTAGAAATCAAGAACTATCTTCTACCTAATCAACAGCATTGAAGGTCTTAATTATCGCAGATGTTTTCCAATTAAAACTCGTTTATCACCTCATGGAACGAAAGGTCTCAAATGCCCGGCATAATGGAAGCCGCGTTAGCATTTCAAAGTGACGAAATAATTAGAGGAGGCCAGGAAACAGCAACGAAGACAAACGTTCAAGAGTTCGCTAAAAAGAGACGTCGGCCGCCCGTACGAGAAAGACTTGTTGATGGGAAATGCAATGAATCTTCACAATATCTTCACAAATGCAATCTTGCCTTCACCAACTTAACCCCACAACTGAGCCTGCGAAACTCTGCGGTGAGGGGCTCAGGTAAAAATGATCTGGATGTGCAAAATCCCATTGGACTTGTAACTATCAAAGGCAACCCACAGAAGACTCCTCTTTGATGCAGATAGTGCGGTAAGTGCCATTCGAGAAGTATTTATACTATCATTATTATTGTATTATTTAAACTATCACATTTGCGAAATATTTAAACTGTTTCTTTGAATTTTGCCCAAGATTTTTGTGAGATTAACGAAAATATTTTTGCAATTTTCACGTAACATTTGTTCGAATTTTACGCGACATTTCTGGATGATTTACAAAATTTTTCTTAGTTCCATCCAACGTTATTGGATGTTTTACACTGTCACGAAAATTATACACAATATTTTCATGAGTTGTCCGCCCAAAAGTTTGTTAGTTTAACAGGAAATATCTGCAAGTTTTAAACAAATTTTTTTCGAGTTCTTCACTGATATTTAAGTGAGCCATAGTATGTTTATCTTCGTTACCGCCGAGACTAAACCTAGCGAGAGGGGCTAGTGATATCATCAACCCTTTTACTGCTATCGTTCACGTAAACAAACAATGGAGATGTAAACGCGATCATCAAACGCATCCCAGACGCTATTTACCATCAAGCCTCGTGTGTTGTGTTCACCGCAGCCGCACACGCCATATGCATATCCCACTCAAGGTGAGCGAGGCACTATTTATAGATTGACTAAAATACAGGGAAAGTTGATTGAAAATATTCCGGTATGTATGGAATTAATTTAAAACATTTATCAATTTCTGAACGGCAAAAGTATGAAAACTTTGAGCGGAGAAACATCCTCTATTAACTTCCTCATGAATATTACTGTGTCTTGAAAACAATGAGCTTGAAAGATTCAAAACCGCATTTCAAGATCAAATTGTTCCAAGTCGCATAGCCATTCTTACGATGATCGTAATGTTAGGTTCAGCCATTCTTACGAGGGTCGTAATGTTAGGCTCAGCCATTCTTACGATGGTCGTAATGTTAGGCTCAGCCATTCTTACGATGGTCGTAATGTTAGGCTCAGCCATTCTTACGATGGTCATGAGCACATGAGCATACACCTTACCATTCATACGATGGTCGTCCCTTGAACAGTTTTTATTACCTATTCAGAACAAAGTATTTGGGCGATCGAAATTTATACAAACAATAACCATTATTTATGAAAAGAACGCATATTTAACAATGGTCTTTAAATCTACGATCACCTTTCTATCTACGATTGCCTTTAGATCTACGATCATCTGTAGATCTATATATACGATCACTTTTTTATCTACGATTGCCTTTAGATCTGCGGTCACCTTCAGATCTTCGATCACCTTCAGATCTACGATCACTGTAATATCTACCATGATCAGAAGATCAACAATGGTGTTTCATTCCACTGAAATAATTAATGCTCCAGACTGGGTATCGGTTATACACCTTAATTGCATCGGCAGATTTGCACTTCCACTCAAAGAAATCTGATGGGAAAGCAGCTGCTCGCGAGATTATGAGCCATTCAAACTTGGCTCCAAATTTTATTTGTGTTGAAATGCAAATTGGAGTGGAACTTGAGCCGTTAAAGGACGTTTGCAGCTTACGCTTAGCGTCGACCATAAGTACAGCGACTCTTAATGAAGAAGTAAGGGCCAACTTACCACGTTAAGGCCCTTACCAAGCACCTTAATTGCGGGCCAACACTATCCTTTATCCAATACCAGCGCTCTGCCAACTCTGTCGCTGATCCAATACTAGCAACAGCTGCTCTGCATTATACAGCAGCACCAAGCAGCAGCACCACGCAGCAGCACCACGCAGCAGCACCACGCAGCAGCACCACGCAGCAGCACCACGCAGCAGCACCACGCAGCAGCACCACGCAGCNAATGTTGCATTCACTACCGTTGAATGTAGTCGTGCGTCATTGTGCGTTACCGTGCGCCGTCGTGCGTCATTGTCCGTTACCGTGCGCCGTCGTGTGTCATGTGCGATACCGTGCGCTGTCGTTCATCATTGTGCGCTACCGTGCGTCGTCGTGCATCATTGTGCGTTACCGTGCGCCGTCGTGCATCATTGTCCGTTACCGTGCGCCGTCGTGCATCATTGTGCGTTACCGTGCGCCGTCGTGTGTCATTGTCCGTTACCGTGCGCCATAATGCGTCATTGTCCGTTACCGTGCGCCGTCGTGCATCATTGTGCGTTACCGTGCGCCGTCGTGTGTCATTGTGCGTTACCGTGCGCCGCCGTGCGTCATTGTCCGTTACCGTGCGCCGTCGTGTGTCATTGTCCGTTACCGTGCGCCATCGTGCGTCATTGTCCGTTACCATCGTGCGTCATTGTCCGTTACCGTGCGTCATTGTCCGTTACCATCGTGCGTCATTGTCCGTTACCGTGCGTCATTGTCCGTTACTATCGTGCGTCATTGTCCGTTACCGTGCGTCATTGTCCGTTACCATCGTGCGTCATTGTCCGTTACCGTGCGTCATTGTCCGTTACCATCGTGCGTCATTGTCCGTTACCGTGCGCCGTCGTGCATCACTACGAGCGGCGTCGAGACGCCGCAGCCAATCAATCAGTGGCGGCCAATTTGCTAAAAAACACTCGCCAGTGAATCCAGTTGATTGGCGAGACAACAATTTTTCTTTCGAGACAAACGTTTTTTTAGACAAATGCGTCGTTTTCGAGACAAACGTGTTGTTTTCGTGACAAACATATTTTTTTTCTCGAGACAAACATTTTGTTTTCTAGACAAATGTTTTGTTTCGAGACAAACGTGTTTTTTTAGTGACAAACGTATTGTTTTCGTGACAAACGAGTTGTTTTAGCGACAAATGTGTGGTTCTCGAGACAAACTTTTTTTTCGCCATGCATGTTGCTCTCGAGATAAGCGTGTTTTTTTAGACAAACTTGTTATTTTCGAGACAAACGCGTTTTTTCAAAACAAACGTGTTTTTTTTTCGAGACAAATATATGGTTTTCGTGACAAACGTGTTTTTTTAAGACAAACGTGTTGTTTTAAGACAAACGAGTTGTTCTCGAGACAACAAACGAGTTGCTCTCGAGACAACAAACGAGTTGTTCTCGAGACAAGCGATTTGTTTTCGACTCCCAATTCAATAAGTCCACAATTGACAGGTTAATTCAGAGTTAATTCAAGTGACGGCCGTCCATTTATAACCATATTTTGACTATATTAACAATAATTCCTCGACGCGGTAAGCAAAGTAAATATAAAAGTTTTCCTCCCAGAAGTCCCCCTTCAACGCCTTTTATGTGAGCACCGCATTTCTGCTACTTTTTGGTGGATGAAAATCATTTCTTTTGCTGTGGCCGCGAACAAAACCAAAAGGAAATATTTGAGAAAGGGAAAGCCGTTCGATAGCGAGACACAATAGCGAGTCCCGACATCCAGGGGGCGGCGCCCCGGCAGCCCCGGACCTTCATTTCCCAGCAGTTTTTCCGCTGCTTTTCACGGATTAATTTCTTAGCAACATTCTCGGCTGCTTTTTGAGACTTCATTTCCCAGCAGTTTTCCCGCTGCGTGTTGCGGCTTCATTTCCCAACATTTTTTCCGCTGCGTGTTGCGGCTTCATTTCCCAACATTTTTTTCCGCTGCGTGTTGCGACTGCATTTCACAGCAGTTTTTCCGCTGCGTGTAGCGGCTTCATTTCCCAGCAGTTTTTCCGCTGCGTGTAGCGGCTTCATTTCCCAGCAGTTTTTCCGCTGCGTGTTGCGGCTTCATTTCACAGCAGTTTTTCCGCTGCGTGTAGCGGCTTCATTTCACAGCAGTTTTTCCGCTGCGTGCAGCGGCTTCATTTCCCAGCAGTTTTTCCGCTGCGTGATTGCGGCTTCATTTCCCAACATTTTTTCCGCTGCGTGTTGCGACTTCATTTCCCAACATTTTTTCCGCTGCGTGTTGCGGCTTCATTTCCCAGCAGTTTTTCCGCTGCGTGTTGCGGCTTCATTTCTTAACAGTTTTTCCGCTGCGTGTTGCGGCTTCATTTCCCAACAGTTTCTCCGCTGCGTGTTGCGGCTTCATTTCTTAACAGTTTTTCCGCTGCGTGTTGCGGCTTCATTTCCCAGCATTTTTTCCGCTGCGTGTTGCGGCTTCATTTCCCAGCAGTTTTTTCGCTGCGTGTTGCGGCTTCATTTCCCAGCATTCTTTCTGCTGCGTGTTGCGGCTCCATTTCAGAGCATTTTTTCCGCTGCGTGTTGCGGCTTCATTTCCCAGCATTCTTTCCGCTGCGTGTTGAGGCTTCATTTCAGAGCGATTTTTTCACTGCTCTATGCGCCTTCATTTCTGAGCAGTATTCCCGTTGCTTCTCACATATTCCCGTTCACTACTGCTCACATAGCAGTATTCCCGTTCTCATTAGCAAGGTTCTCGGGTGATTTCATTTCCCAGAAGTTTTTTCTCTGCTTTTTGCGCTTCATTTCTTATCTTTTCTCTCCCAACATTGTTTCTTACACAGCTTTTTCGCCCCATTTTGCAACTGCATTTCTCATTTAAGCTGTCCTCTATTTTTTGATGCTTCATTTCTTTACAGTTTACTGATATATTTACGGCTTCATTTATTAGCAGTTAACCCGCTGCTTTAACAGCTTCGTCTTATGGCAGCTCTTCCCTTTACGTGTAGTTAATATGGCCTGGAATTGTTGTGGGGTTTCAAGGTACATTCCAAGAAGGCAAGGGCGACATGAAGGCATCCTAGTCCAAGCCTGTCTCGCTTTCCCCAATTCTGATAGAGTTAAAGTCTAGCCTAATGATAAAATTTATTACCGGGCATCTCTGCCGAGCATGTATACTCTTGCTAAACTCTTGGCTAAAAGAGACCAGTAGCACAATAATGCGTATGTGGATTTGTGAAGCATTCATGTGACATGAATATTAAAGATTGCTTTAGGATTGAATATGGAAAGATTGCTGTAAACATGAATATTAAAGATTGCTTTACGAATCTATTTGTGAAGAGATGAATAAGTAAAGGTTCTTCATTGACTGGTATCAGAAACATGCATCTTGAACAATACTTTAAACGATGTTCAAGAGAACAGACCGAGAAGTCTTGTACCACCAAAACTTAGGTTAGGAGGGGATGGGGTGGAGTGAAGAGGTGATGTTTTGGAAAGGTTGAGAAAGAAGAGTGAGGCTGCGTGGAGGGGGCTCTGAGGAAGGGGGAAAGGACGTTAAGGAAAGAAAGGGGGAAGTCGAGGAAAGTGAGAGGGGGGCCGCGGAGGTCGTAGAAGAGATTGCTTCATATTGTGTCGGTGCGGTTGGCTCGTCAAGGCTCCTCATGAGCGTTTGTCCACTTCAGCTTATTATACGGCGTGCGCGACAGCCTCATTACGCCGAGTGCCTCCGCCGAACGCTTCTTTCGGCGACGCCTTGACTCGGCCAATCCTTCTTTTCTCCCATACGACCACGACATTGTGAACCTATTGTCGTGTCCACGACATCAAAGGACTATTGGCATGCCCACGACATCGTAGGACTATTGGCGTGCCCACGACATCGTAGGACTATTGGCGTGTCCACGACATCGTAGGACTATTGGCGTGCCCACGACATCGTAGGACTATTGGCGTGTCCACGACATCGTAGGACTATTGGCATGCCCACGACATCGTAGGACTATTGGCGTGTCCACGACATCGTAGGACTATTGGCGTGCCCACGACATCGTAGGACTATTGGCGTG